>NW_004524590.1:1988971-1998224 GCF_000260255.1 Octodon degus | reverse complement strand
AGAAGAAGAAGAAGAAGAAGAAGAAGAAGAAGAAGAAGAAGAAGAAGAAGAAGAAGAAGAAGAAGAAGAAGAAGAAGAAGAAGAAGAAGAAGAAGAGAGAAAATATATGTTTGTATGAAATATTATATAGGAGCACTTACAGCAACACTATTTCATAGTAACCAAAAAATGGAATCATGTCAAATGTATACCAAGGACCACTGAGTAAACAAAATATGGTACATCCATACAGTGGAATATTATTCATCCAAGAAAAGGTGTGAAATACTATTTCATGCTATACTGTGGATAAACTTTGAAAACATTAGGCTAATGTGAAAGGAGCCAGGCCCAAACCAAGCTACCTAATGTATGACTCCATTTACAGAAGCCTTCAGAAGTGGCAAAGCTGTAGGGCCAGAAAGCAGGTTAGTGGCAAAGGCTGAGAGGAGAGGAGGATGGGGGCCGACTACCAGTGGGGACGGGGTTTCTCTAGGGGAGAATTAAAACCTTCTGGACTCAAGCACTCAAGCCTACACTTAAAAAGTGGGTTCTGTGATGTGAGTTACATCTCAATATTTGAAAAGCACACACTTAGTGGAGGGTGCAATGCCACGGCTTAGCCGCAGCGAGCGCCAAGGCCAGCTGCGGCCAGCGGCGGCCAGCACAGCCAGCGGCTGAGAGGCGAGCGCCGCTCCGGCTTCACCCGCGCGGCGCCGCATGCACCACGGTGAGCACAGCCTCTCCTGCAGTCCACTCCCCTCCAGGCTCCTCACTGGGAGCCATGGACGCCCCAGGGAGGGCCCTGCGCATCTCAGTACACTTCCCAGTCCCACTGGAAATCTGACATCATTTTTTTTTACTTTCTTAGTTTACAATGTAAGCATCGGGAGGAGTACTTGGCCTTGCAGACCGCCTCTCATCTTAGTGATACGGACTATCTCGCTAAAACATTCACCCTGTTATGTGATCTCAAGTGAAATGCTCAGAAGGGAAAGGTCAGGGCGCCCTGGGTGGAATGCACTCCCCAAAGCTTCTTTTGCTGGAAACTGAACCCCAAATTCCTATGCCAATTGTATCTACAGGAGGGGTCTTGGGAGGTAACCAGGGATAAATGAGACCCTGAGGGTGGGGCCAGGCAGCCACTCCTGGCTTTAAAGAGGAGGAGAGACCCTGCTGGCACCTGCTCTGTCCTGCCCCCAGAATGCCCAGAGGCTGAGCAGATGCCAGCACCAACCTCCAGAGCTGTGAATGAGGAAAAGTGACATCCCTTGAGAGCAAGATTGGCACTGTGGCAGAAAGCCCGGTGGTCGCGTGCTTGCTTAGAGTGCTGCCTGTTAGATTGCTCGAGATCTTGCAGACTGTTATGTCACTTAACCTTAGCCAGTGTGAGGAAGCGCACATGCAGGGTTAGACACGAACCAGGCCCCCCATGCTCCGCAGCATATAATGGCTAGTGAGAGAAATACTCGGACATCAGGAGAAAAGGGAAGCTGGTGAGGGGCCCTGTCCTGAGCTCCAGGATCAGGCAGGCCACACCTTCCCAAGCACCACCTACTGTGCTGAGGAGCCCAGGCTGGCTCCTCCTGGGGCCGCTCAGCACACTCCTCAGCCCACTGGGAAGGACAAGACTGGAAGAGGTGAGAGGCAGACCCAGCTCAAGCATGGGGCGCAGTGCACAGTGAGGTCTGTTGAGCTCACACGCACGATGGTGGCGTCCTAGGCAAGGGTACCCATTCTACAGCAGGCCACGCCACTGAGCTCAGGCTACTGTGGAGCCACCTATGGAGACCCACGCTTCAGTATGGAGCGCCTAGGATGGCTGGTCTTCAGGGCCTCCGCCCTCCGCCCTGAAAACCATGGTGATACCAAAGGCCCTTCCACAGTGACTATCGAGGTCTGGGTTTTAAGTCTTGAAGTCACTGTGTTGCAGGCTGTCTGGAGCCCCTCTCTTGCCAAGGCACGCCCTCTCCTTCAGCAATCATGCCAGACTGCAGGCCTCAGTGACCGGTCTGCCCTCAGCCCAGCTTCTCCCAGGCTCCGGATCACACCCACCCCAGCCACCTGGCCCTGCACCCTGCCCTCTGCTTCCTCGTGCTCCCCTTGCGTGGCCCACCTCCTCAGAAGCCTCGCGCTCACACCCAGGTACCTTCTACTCCCGCGTCACTCCCACGAAAGAGCGCTACTCGCTATGCCCCTTCAGTCCACCCTGCCTCCCAGAGCTCTGGACTCGGCCTGCGCCATCCGCCCCCCTGCCACCCAGGAGGGCCTCCCTGGTCCCTGGCCTCCTGATGGTCCACTTGCCCATCTCCTTGGCAACCCTCTCTCTACACAGGAGCATCTGCAGAGGGCAGCCCTCCAGTGCCAGTCCATGTCCCTCTGTTCCTGCCCACACATCCTGGAGAAGGGTGGCAAGCAGAGCTCAGGAGGTGCATGAGCAGAGGCGGGTCTCCAGAGGATAGCGTGAGAAGTATGAGTGGGGGGACCAGAGTCCAGGCATGAGAGTCTGGCCCCGTGTCACATAGGACAGTGGACACAGGGAAGGGGCCACTGTGGCAATGCTAGTGCGCACTGCAGCCTTCAGGACAGGAAAAGTTTCACCCACTGCAAAGCCCAGATCGGACGTCCAGTCCTTGCCAGTGGGCCTCGCCCAGATCCCTGAGGGTGGAGGGACAGGAAGCCAGCACCGGCCCTAGCGCCGGGGCGGAGGCAGGGTGCACTCCAAAGAAGGGCGTCCACGGTGCAGGGCCCGGGCGCAGCTCTGTGGGAGGGCCAAGCAGGAAGCCCTGCGAGGGAAGACCTGAAGGAAGCCACCGAAACGAAGCGCCCCCGCGGAGAGCGTCGCCGGGGAGTGTGCTGCGGGTGTGTTCCTTGGCTTCTTTCCAGTGTCTCTTGTTTCGGGGTTTTACCTACTTTTCTTGGATAAACAGTATTTCAGACAGCAGGTGTCTGCCTTAGGCCCTTTCCAGGGCTGGCAGTTACCTGGCAGCACCCCGGCAGCGCCTCGCACTGGCTCTGCGGCTGCTCCTGCTGCAGCCATCCCTGTGCCTCCTCCTCCTCCTCCTCAGCAGAGAGGAGGGAAGCAGCGTCAGGGCCCCACCCGCACCGGAGTGCAGCGGCGCAAGCGAGGCGCAGCAGTGTCGCCCTCCAGGGGATGGGTCCCTCCTCTGCTGGCGCGGCGGGGCCAGGCGCATCCCAGCTGCGGGCCTGGAAGGACGCGGGAACAACGCACGGGCTTGCGGGGCGCGGGGGCCTGTCCAGCCCTCAGGGGAGTCCTGCTCTCCGGGAGGGGCTCTTTCGCAGCCAAGCCTGCAGGCACTGGGTCTCCCTCCGCCTCGCTGGAGCCCCCGCGCAAGGATGGCCAAGGAGAACGGGCTTCTGCCGCGGCGGCGTGGCCAGAGAGGCCCTGGCCTCGGAGAGCGGTCCCCCCCGCCGGCTGCGCCTCGCACTTGTCCCCAGTCCGGACCCCGACTGGACCGCAGCGGGCATGAGCTGGCCCGAGCCGCCCGGCTCTCCGGCGCGGCTTCCTCATCTGCTGGTGGCCCGCCAGCCCTGCGCTCCGCCCCACCCGCCGCAGCCCGCGTCCGCGCTCTCCCTCCCTCGCAGCTCCGCCGTTTTAGGAAAGGGCCTGCTCGGTGACCTCGCCGGGCCACCCGGCCGGGCTGGGGCGGCGTCGGTGGAAGCGTCCTGTGCTCGGGCCTTCGGCTGCGCCCTCGGCGAGCGCTCGGCGCGTTCTGTGAGCCGGGTACGGCCGCCCGTCCCCGGGAGCTCCACCTGCTGCCCGCCCGCCTGCCCGCCCGCCCGAGGGGACAGGGACCGGGACAGGAGGGCGACGCGGACGGGGACGGGGCGGAGCTGGCAGGCGCCCCCGCCGGCCGTCACCCTCCGTCCTGTCAGGGCGCCCCCCGCCGGCCGTCACCCCCAGTCCTTGCAGGGCGCCCCCCGCCGGCCGTGACCCCCAGTCCTTGCAGGGCGCCCCCCGCCGGCCGTTACCCCCAGTCCTTGCAGGGCGCCCCCAGCCGGCCGTCACCCCCAGTCCTTGCAGGGCGTCCCCCGCCGGCCGTGACCCCCAGTCCTTGCAGGGCGCCCCCCGCCGGCCGTTACCTTCCCGTCATGGCGCCGCCGCCCAGCCTCGCCGCCGAGCGCCCCTCGCTAGCAGAGCCGCGGAGCCTAAAAAGGCTGGGCGGGCCCCGCCCGGGCCGGGGCGGGCGGAGTGGGCGTGGGGACAGCGCAGACCCGCTGGGCACTGGTCCTGGGGACACCGAGCGGCCCCGAGCGTGGGCACGGCCTCGCCACCTCCCGGATGCCGAACATAGTTTTCCTTTTAAAGGGAGCGCGGTTCAGCAAGCACGAAGGAGCCCGCCACCGTCGCGGACCGGCCGAGCGCGCCCAGCCCTAGCGGGCGGTGTCCCGAGACGACCCGGGAGGGCGGGCTCAGGGAGGGCGAGGTCGCCGCGTGGGCACCGGCCGCCTCCCCCCCACACCCTCGCCCCGGGGCGGCGGGGACCCCAGCCCGCGCAGGCCCGCAGGGACCAGGGCGCGTCCTCCGGCGCAGGTCAGCGCTGCCTGCGCGGGTGTCAGGGTCGTGCGCTCCGAGCATCCATCGCCGCCGCCGAGCGCGGCCGTGCCTCTAACGCAGCAAAACCAAACGCAGAAAGCAGCGAGTCCCTTCTATGACGCACTGTTGCCGAGCAGTAGTAAGAGATGCTAAAGTGATCAGCGATATAAAATCACTTGGGGACTCTTTCTGAGGAAATTACTAGGCAAAAAGAAATCCTCACCCTACGTGAAGCCAGACCGCTACTTCCACGGGAGGCAGAGTGCGGCACAGAGTTGGCCACAGCCCCAGTGTCAACTGTGGGGCCAGGGCTGGGGTGCTTGATATGCTGGGAGAGTGGACCTTACATCACCTCCAGTGTTGGCAGCCGACAAAGACTATCTAGAATTGGCCATGCTGAGCAGCCAGCCGCAAATTAATAGCAGCATTCAGAGGGATAAGTGGATAGCAGCAGGAATTGCCCTCTGCAGAAACAAGCTTGGGAAGGCACCTGTTCTGGAGGAGGGCAACGCTGAACTGAACGAGGTTTGCAGTTGCTGTTTCTGTTTGCAATCACCTTGGCCTATTCTGCTGAACTGGAATCCGATGGCCAGTTAAGGATAAAATATGTGTGGTCTGTCTCTTGGTCCATCTGTTTGTATGGGCAGAGAGGCTCTCCACACTGTCACCATAGAGGAGGAGGCATGCTGGGGCTGCTGGATGCTTAATCAAACAAATACTGAGGTTGTGTGGGAAGCGAAGAAGGCGAATGCTAGAAGGCACACGAGCACAGCCGCCCACTGTCTCCCCCTAGGACTGTTCTCCACCCTATAGCCTAAAAGTCTCGCTTCCTCCTGTTGCCTGCGGCTTAACCAGGTCCCTTGGCTCCTTACTTGCCAACCTGCAATGCCTCAGCTATGTGTTGGGGGTAAACTCAGAGCAGCAGCCTACAGGGCAGCCCCAGGTCAGATGTGCAGGAAGGAGGAGGGGGTCACTCCCTCAGTCACCTGCCCACCCTAGAGTAGTTCCCACACGGTGCTGGCCGGGCAGAGGGAGCAAGAAGACATGGCCCAGGCTCTCACGGGGCTCATCTGGCAGACAACTAAAGGAATGAACAAGCCGATAATCTCGTTTTGCTTCCCTATCTGTCTCTGTTTCAGGCTCCAGCATGGCATGTCCAGCTCAGGCCGATGTATCTGGGACACAAGGAGACAAAGCTCTTGGGCGATAGGGAGACCCCCCTCCCTGAGGAGGGGGGAACAATGCAGCTCAGACCCCCCTCTGCAGGGTGGGAGAGGGCTAAGCAAAGTCAGGCACATGGTGAAACGCAGAAGCAAAGGGAAGGAGGGAGGAAGGAAAAGGTAGAAAGGAAAAAGGAGGAAGAAAGAAAGAAACCAACCACCTGAGCAGAGGCTGCTGAGTTCTTCACCGGCAGGGCACCAGCCCTTCGCCTCTGAGGTGATCATCCACGGCCCAAGGGCACCTTGCGGCTTCTTTCCCTACCGCACCCTGCCAACCTTCCTACCAGAGCTTCGCCCTGCCAGTTGCCTTCCTGAGCCCTAGCCTGGCCAGGGGCCCCCACATGCAGCCTGAGGGAGCTGAGCCTCTGCACCCCTGAAGCCCTGACCTGGGGAGTTCAAGACTAATCCAGAATAGCAGGCTGGGGGGGGGGGTGGCCCTGGACAATGTTAGCGAGACATTCGCGGGCCTGCGAGAAGGGCAGAGAGATCCAGGGACGGTCCGGAGGCGGGACCGGCGGGGAGAGGCCTCCGCGGACCCGCGCACGCCGCAGCTCTACCTCAGTGGCCGAGCCGCCGCTCCGCCTCCTCGGTGTCTCCTTTCCTGAGCGCTGCCAGCAGCTCCTCTGGAGACAATAGCGGTACCCAGCAGGTCAGGCCGGGCACGTGGGGGACTGGGCAGCAGCCAGGAGTGCCCAGCCACCACGGGACCCTCAGCGCGCCAGCCTCGCGTCCCTCTGGGCGCAAGGCTTGGCCTTTGGGCCAGAACTGGGGGCGAGGCTTGAGGGATCCTAGGGTCAGGTAAGGACAGAGGAAACCAAGGAAGGAAAGGCTGGCCTCCCTAGGGATCCAGGCCCACAGAACAAAGAGAACCACAGCTGCCCTCCAAGCCCAGAGGGGCCACCGAGGGACAGTTGCTAAACTGACTGTTTCCTGAACCCTTGTGCTCATGAGCCCACTGTTCACACTGGGGCTTAGGACTAAACTGAGCCCCACAGTGTGTGGAGCAAAGAAAGTCGCGATCAGCTACCTGACCAACGAGGAGGGGCTGCTCAGAGGCCTTCTTGCCAGCTGCTCCTTTCTCTGCAAGGAGGAAAAGCTCGGGGTGATTTATTTTAAATGAACTATTTTACATTCTCGTTCTATAAAATTAGAAAAGTGTATTAAACAGTGCCCATGGTGGAAAGAAGAAAAATCATCATGTCTTGCATCAAAGGCAGGAGCTGACCACACTCTGATTTGTCTTACTGGCATTTATTTTATATCAGATAATTTTTGCACTTTTAATTCACATTTATGCCTTCATAGCAAAGATCACAGTTTGCCACCATCTCAGTATCCATCGGGCTGCCCATGTCCCTTAACTCCCAGGGCCCTATTCCTACAGTGCTGTCAGATCCTGTCCCCTGGGATCTCCCTGGTCTTGTGCTTCTAGGGGGAAGACATGTGTATACTATGCACCCAGCTTTTGTGAGCTGGGATAAGGGATGTTTTTCAATCAGACTGAAAGACCACACCCTCCTTTCCTGAACTGGATTTCTATGAACAGTTTACAGCTAAGAAATCAACTCGTCTCATTGTTTATCTTTGATCATTTTTTCTCTTTAAAAAAAAAAAATCTACTTGTTAGTGCCATTGAGATAGCTCAGTGGACTAAGCACCTGCTTAGGCAAGAGCAGGGCCTGGGTTCAATCCCAGTACCACATGCGCAGCCGCCCCCTCCAGGCTCTCTGAGCAGAAGGGGTGTAGTGGTGCACACCTGACTCCCAGTACTGGGGAAAACCAGAGGATCGCTACAAGTCCAAGCTGCATAGTGAGACCCTGTACCAAAAATTTTTTTTTTAAAAATCTACTCATTGAAAAAGCCTTGATGGAAGCTGGGCATGGTGGTGTACACCTGTGATTTCAGCACGCGGGAGACTGAGGCAGAAGCATCTCTGTGAGCTCAAGGCCAGTCTGGGCTACATGGTAAGTTTAAGTCCAGCCATGAACTACATGGTGAAACTATATATATATAGTTGGGAAGCATTGTTCTTAAAAATGGAACCTGGCATTTCCTGCCTGACATTTTGAGATGTTTGCAGATCTTATGGTTGGAATTTGGAATGTTCTCTGTTAGAAGATCCCCTATCCTTTTATTATAATAGTCTTTTTCCTACCTCCTACAATAAACTTTCCAATTAAAATCCAATATGTACATAAAAAGGTGTTTTGCACCACCTCAACCGTCCAGTTCATTTTTGTATTCCAGACTTGTGTAAGTGGCCAGTGACTTGCCCTGGGTGACGCCGTCGGGGAGCATCAAGGCGCAGGAACCTGGACCTGCACTGCGGTTCCATGGAATGTTTGGTGCTGTCCAGAGGGCGGGTGCTGCTGGAAGGCGCTGCACGGGGACGTGGGTGTCCGCCTTCGGCATCCAGCAGCAGCACTTGAATCCGCTGAGCTATCTGGCTGGCCCTGGATCTTTAGTGTATGGACAGATTTTCTGCACTCTTGTATTTGACTCTTTGGGTGACTACTATAAAATAATCCTATAAATTATATGTCCTGTAGTAAATTATTATTATTATTTTAAATTTTATTTATTTATTTGTGTGTGTGTGTGACCAGCTCAGCCCACCAGGGGGCGGGGCTGGCTGGCATGTGGTGCTGGGGGATTGAACTGCGGTCCCTGTGCTTTGCTAAGCTTGTTCTAAGTAGGTCCTTTAGACCACTGAGCCATCTCACCAGCCCTGTAGTAAATTATTTCCTTTGCAAACCCTGACTACAGCAGTCTTTTATTTTGGGAAACCTAACCCTAATTCTTTGTGCATTCTAGATATTGGTCGTCTGCCCAAGGAGTAGCTAGCAATTTTTTTTTTCTCATCCTGTAGGTTGTCTCTTCACTCTGTTAGTTTTTTCTTTTGCAACGCAGAAGGTTTTTGTTTGATATTATACCTTTGTTGGTTCTATACGTCATTTCTTATGCAACTGGGGTTCTGTTCAGAAGGTCCTTGCCTGTGCCTCGGTCTCCAAGAGTTTTGCCTAGTTTATTTTCCAGCAGTTTAAGCTTTTCTGGTTTAGATATTTGATCCATCCTGATCTTAGCTCCATCAGTGGTGAGATTTATGTGTCTACATGCTGCATGCGGACAGCCAATTTCCCCGGCACCACTTGCCCTGGCGCTCTTCTCTCCCGGACATGACTTTGGCTCCCTCATCGAAGGTCAGTCATTCTCTGTGCCGCAGGATTTCCTGCGTCCTCTATTCTGCTCCACTGATTGACAAGTCTGGCTTTATTCCAGCACCATCCTGGGTTTTTTGCTTCGTTTTTGTTTTGTTTTGTATTTAGTATAGGGTCTACACGATTTCACTACACAGATTGGATTTATAGTGAGTCTCCTGTTTTCAGCCTCCCAAATGCTGGGATTACACCACCATGCTCAGTCTCAATCCCCATCTCAGCTCGCCCTGGGCTGCCTTCTTCTTCTCCTTCTCCTCCTCCTCCTCCCCCTCCTCCT
>NW_004524590.1:1987840-1988786 GCF_000260255.1 Octodon degus | reverse complement strand
TCCTTCCTCCTCCTCCTCCCCCTCCCCTTTCTTCTTCTTCTTCTTCTTCTTCTTCTTCTTCTTCTTCTTCTTCTTCTTCTTCTTCTTCTTCTTCTTTCTCTTCTTCTCTTCTTTCTTTCTTTCTTTCTTTTTTTTTTTGGTACCAGGGATCAAGCTCAGGACCTCGCCCTCACCAGACAGGCATGTAAGCTGCTGTGCTACCTCCCTGGCACTTCTAAGTGAATTCTTTAATGGTGTACAGGAACACTATTGATTTTGTGAGCTGATTTAGCATCTTGCTGCTTTGTAACTTTTCTCATTCCTGAGACAAAACATCTGACACTCAAAGTTAAAAGAGGAAAGGCTTACTTAGCTCACAGCTTGTAGAGCCACAGTCCACTGGCTCCAATGCAGGGTGGCACATGGCAGAGGCAGCAGCTCATGGTAGGGCAAGACAGCAAAAGCAGCAAGAGGAGGTAGGCCTCTTCCTGACTATCTTACGTAACCCAGACTCCTAGGATTAGGCTGGGTGCCAAACCAACCAGTGGGCTGATGACTTAGTAGTCACCCACCCTCAATCCTAACATCACTCATTCGAGATCCAGCTTCGTCCAGTGGTGAGGTATCTGAGTCTATATTCTGCATGCAGACAGCCAGTTTTCCCATCACCACTTGTTATAGGGGCTCTTTTCTCCTGGACATGAAAAAGCCCTAGGACTATAGGAGGCTTTGCGGGGTTTTTAGACAAACCACATCGCTTGCTGCACACTAAATTTGGTCATATGTTTTAGGAATCCTTTGGTAGGTTTTCTTGGGCCTTCTATGAAAAGGGTCATGTGGTCTTCAAATAACAATGTGACTTTTTCCTTTTGTTTTTTTTTCCCATAATTTTATTGAGAAACAAATAGCAATGAGACAGTTTCAAATCAAATTGGTAGGACAGTTTCAATAATTAACACATTGCATA
>NW_004524590.1:1982663-1984140 GCF_000260255.1 Octodon degus | reverse complement strand
TGCTGCTATAAACATAGGCACACATGTATCACTATGATATGATGTTTTCAGATCCTCTGGGAAAATTCCCAGTAGAGGAATAGCTGGTTTAAATGACTTTTTCCTTTTCTACCCATACCCCTTTTCTTTCTTTCTATGGCCTGACTGCCCTTGCTGTCATCTCTATTACTACACTGATAAAGAGTGCTGAGAGTAGAATCCTTTCCTTCTTCCTGATGTTAAAGGAAACACTTTTAGGTTTTCCTCATTTAATGAGATATTGGCCACTGGTTGGTCCTAAATGGCTTTTATCAGATTAAGGTCCTTCTATACCTATTTTGTTGAGGGCTGTTATCATGAATTGATGTTGGATATTCTCAAAAGTGTTTTCTGCATCTGTTTGGATGAACATGGGACTGTTGTCCTTGCCTCTGCTATGTGGTATGTTACACGTGTTGACTTGCATATGTTGAACCATCCTTGCAGCTCTGTGATGAAGCCTACATGGTCATGATTACTACTTTTTCAACTTTTTGATGACTCATTCTATTCTGTTTGCCAATAACTTGTTGAGAATTTTTGCATCTGTGTTCAATAAAGAGATTGGCCTACAGTTTTCAAACAAAACAAAATAAAGAGGTTATTGTTTAATTTCCTTATGTCTGCGTTTCTGTGGTTTCTTCTGCCACTGACTTCTAGTTTCATCATGCTGTTATCTAATCATATACATGGAATAATTTACATTCTCTTTTGTTTAAGGAAAGTTTTACTAGTATATTACTATTGCAGAAAATGTATCAGCTGGGGAGTTGGCTCAGTGGTATAAGTACCTGACTAGCAAGCACAAGGTCCTGAATTCAATCCGTGGTGCTTCAAAAAAAAAAAAAGGAAAGAAAGAAAAAGAAGGGCTGGTGAGATGGCTCAGTGGTCTAAAGCACCTACTTAGAACAAGCTAAGCTTAGCAAAGCACAGGGACCGCGGTTCAATCCCCCAGCACCACATGCCAGCCAGCCCCGCCCCCTGGTGGGCTGAGCTGGCCACACACACAAAATGAATGAATAAATAAATAAATAAAAAATAATTTAAAAAAAAAAAAACCTAGAGTTAAAAAATTCTTGATCCAGTAATACTTTCAATTTCTTCCTTTGCATCAACAAGCAAATATACCAACAAGGACACTATATAATGTAAGTAGAAGAAGATAATGAACAAGGTTGGACTCAGGAGCCAGGAAGCTTAAAGGTTTCGGGACCACTGAAAAGATACTTCAATATGCCCTGCTTTCAGTTATAAGAATGAAAGCACTGGGCCGGCAAGATAGCTCAGCAGAAAAAGCACCTGCTCAGGCAAGCATGGGGACCGCGGTTTGATCCCCAGCACCACATGCCACACCAGCCCTGCCCCAGGGAGGGCTGAGCTGGCCACAATCTGGGCACCATGGTGCAGGCTTATAATCCGAGTGCT
Source organism: Octodon degus (assembly GCF_000260255.1). NCBI lineage: Eukaryota > Metazoa > Chordata > Mammalia > Rodentia > Octodontidae > Octodon > Octodon degus. The sequence continues at coordinate 1,982,697 of NW_004524590.1, read as the reverse complement.
GGAGAGGCTGAAAGCAGGACGATCACCAGGAGTC
>NW_004524590.1:1980325-1982563 GCF_000260255.1 Octodon degus | reverse complement strand
AATTTTTAAAAAAAGCTTTAAAAAAAAAGAAAGAAAAAGAAAAAGAAAAAAAGTTATTGCATTACTTTACATTTAAAAAGCAGACAGATATACTATTACAGGCCATAAAGTAACAAGGGAGATTTATACAATTAAAATATCACAAAGACTTATAGGATTTACTGTATAACTACCAGATTTAAAAAAAAAAAAGTCTGGAAGATTATTCCAGGGCTGGAGAGATAGCTCAGCAGTCTAAGTGCCTGCCTGGCAAGCACAAGGACCTGGGTTTGATTCCTGGTACCACACGCTGTGCCGGCCCAAGAACCCTGGGCGTGCCATGCTGGACCAGAAGGTAGCACATGCCTGTAATCCCAGCACTGGGGAGGCTGAGACAGGAAGATCACTATGAGTTTGAACTGTGTAGCAAGACCCTGTATCAAAAACATAAAAATAAAAAAACGAAAGATTAAAACCAGTATTAGCACCTACAATATCTCTGAAAGTAAAACTTCCATCTGTTTTGTTCTTTTCTAATGTACTTCCTAACTTTCTCTTGAATGCAGTGCTCTCAAACCTCCAAAGAATAGGGGCTTCAGCTGGGCATGATGGTACATGCCTTGTAATCCCAGCACTCAGGAGGCTGAAGTAGGAAGAACCCCAAAAGTCTAAGGCCAGCCTAAAGTACTGTTTAAAAAATGAAAAAAAAAAAAAAAAGAGGAAGAAAAAGAAGAAGGAGAAGGAGAAGGAGAAGGAGAAGAAGAAAAATTAAGGTCTTCATAAACCAAGTACAAAGAACATACAAACGAAAAAAGAGAGCTGGGGATACAGCTCGGTGGCAAAGTACCTGCCCAATGCCTGAGCTCGATTCCTCATCCCTCCCCCTGAAGTCCCCCCCCCAAAAAAAAAACTCAAAAAAAAAAAGAGGTAAAAATATAGACTCAGACTTGAGGGTTTGAACTGGAAGTAACAATAAATAAATAAATAGTAATTTACTTTAAACCAATTATAAGATTTTTGTGATCCAAATACTTTATATGAGGAATCTTTAGTTTGTTTTTCTGGTTTTTGAGACAGGGTCTTGCTATGTAGCTCAGGCTGGTCTTGAACTTACTATGTTATCCAGGTTAATCTATGACTCATAAGCTTTGCCTGTAGGCTAAAAATTAGCAATATATAGTATTATTCCTATCAAATTTTTCCCGCATAAGTTGTATTTATAACAAAACTGTAAGTAAATATTTATTACACATGCTTATTAAAGATTCAGGGACAAGCTCATGTGCTTAACGGTGCGGTGTCCACCATTTTTCCCTTTGGCTCTCAGGACCTCACTCGCCAGGCAGGCGCTGCGCCACTGAGCTGCGCCCCGGCCCTAGCACCCACTTCATCGTGCTTGTTTATTTAGGCAGGGAACGGCACAGGTCACATCTTCCCAACCCTCAAGGTAAGACAATAATGTACAAGTCTCCAAAGAACATAAGTAGAAATTGCATTCAGTATTGTTTTAATTAGGAATAATTGCTCTAATGAAACAAATAGCATTATACATTATTTTCTGCAGTGAGCTTCAATGTAAGAACCTCAACAGTAGAAATCAAGCTTAGGGTTTGATTCATAGCAAAGTGGGTAGTTCTGTGAAATCTGGAGACACACTAACAAAATCACAGACATATTTACCCCCACCTGGAGGAAAGCGTTCATTAATTTGGGTACATAAGACTGAATATTTAGGGGCCAGGGAGATAGTTCAGTAGAATAAGCGCTTCCCTGGCAAGCGCAAGGGTCTGAGTTCAATCCCTGGTTCCAGGAAAAAAAAAAACAAAGACTGAATATTGGCTGAGATACAACTTGCTAAAGTAAAAAAGCCACCTGGGAAACTCACCCAGGAACAAAGCGGTACTGGTGGCAGTAAGGAGGAGTACTGTGCACTGGCTGACCAATTCCGCATTTTACTAAACAGCTTTGAATTTTAAAAAGTGAAAGTTTCACTGTGTTTTCTCAGAAACTAATCAAAAGATTATAGAGTCCTATACAGTCTGGAGACACAGAGTGGATGCTGAGCAACTGAAGGCCACCCGAGGTGTGGCACTGTAGAAAGTTCGTCCTCGGAGCAGATGGCACCAGGCTGTGGCACCAGATCCAAAGGGATGATGAGCTGGAGGGGAGGCGGGCCACCCTGATCAGCCAGCGGACAGGCGAGGGCCCGGGGAGGTGGGATCAGCCAGCGGACAGGCGAGGGCCCGGGGAGGTGGGATC
>NW_004524590.1:1977490-1980225 GCF_000260255.1 Octodon degus | reverse complement strand
GATCAGCCAGCGGACAGGCGAGGGCCCGGGGAGGTGGGATCAGCCAGCGGACAGGCGAGGGCCCGGGGAGGTGGGATCTTTACAGTGCTGCTTTGCCTTCCACTGCTCAAGCTTCTGTCTTCATAAGTGATAGCTTCAGTGACCCAAAGTCCTCTCTTCCATTGATGGGGCCCCTTAGCAGAGAGCCTTGGGGAGCAGGTATCTTCTCATTCTGTTCTTGAGTATGTTGGCCTTTGTTCAGAATCTTCTCATGTGAGTTCAGTGGGTTTCCACATATGGGAGGATGGTGTACACTGACAAGCCAAACTGCCTTCAAGATCTGCTGCGCACCCAGGCTTCTCTGCTTGCGCCTAAAGCTTATTTGAGTTGAATTGCTTCAAAATGCTGCCTTCAAGCTGGTTCTCCAGCTCCAGGTGGAAAGCAGTATTCCATGCAGTGGAAGCCTGGAGCCCAAAAGCAAGCAACATCTGCTATCCTATTTTTAGGCAATGTGGATTTCCAGCCCAACTGATCAGCGGAGGCAAAGAAAGTCATCACATATTGGCTAATATAATTATATATGCATAGATAACAACTGTATGTAGATATTCATTATATATACACCCAACAATGACACATCCAACTTTATAAACATTACTGGATATAAAAGATCAGATTAACTTCAACAGTTATAATGGGAGACCTCAAGCCCCACTACTACACATAGAGAAAAAAATCAACAAGGAAATATCAGAGTTGAAAGACTCAAGTCAACAACTTCTGACATTGCCAGTCCTATGGATAACACACTACTACTATGGACTACTGGACTATATTGGATTATTTTGCTGAATTCATCTACAATATTTAAATGGCGATGGAATACTCATCTCTGACAAAACGAAACAAAAAAGGGGATACAAATGAAGGACATTTTGTATCTGTATATACAAAATAGTTGGGATAGATATACAGCTACTTACTCTTAATTCAATGAGAAGAAAGATTTGTACTAATAGTGTTTGGACAAGATATCCTGTCTGCATCTTGTACTATGAATAACCACTAAAAAGATGGCAATATGCAATTATTAATTATTGAACTGTCCTACTAATTGGTTTTGAAATTGTCTCATTGCTATTTTTTTCTCAATAAAGTTAATTTTTTAAAATTTTATTTGTGTGTGTGTGTGTGTGTGTGTGTGTGGCCTGCTCAGCCCACCAGGGGGCGGGGCTGGCTGGCATGTGGTGCTGGAGGATTGAACCGCAGTCCCTGTGTTTTTGCCAAGCTTGTTCCAAGTAGGTGCTTTAGACCACTGAGCCATCTCAGCAGCCCCAATAAAGTTAATTTTTTTAAAAGAAAAAAAGAAATATCAGCGTTGACTCCAAGAATGATGCCCATTTAGGATCTCTTGTGTGGCACAGTGGTGCACACCTGTAACCCCAGCACTCAAGAGGTTGAGGCAGGAGGATTGCTGTGAATTCCAGCCCAGCCTGGGCTACACAGTGAGTTCACAGCAAGCCTGAGCTGCATAGCAAGACCTTGCCTCAAAAAGAAAGAATGAGGGGCTGGTGAGATGGCTCAGTGGTCTAAAGCACCTACTTAGAACAAGCTAAGCTAAGCAAAACAAAGGGACCGCGGTTCAATCCCCCAGCACCACATGCCAGACAGCCCCGCCCCCTGGTGGGCTGAGCTGGCCACACACACAAAATGAATGAATGAATGAATAAATAAATAAATAATTAAAAAAAAATCAACCAAAAAGAAAGAAAGAATGAAAGGAAAATTCTAACACCCTCCCCACTCAAAAAAAAAAAAAGCCAATGGCAGGTGGTAGCGTGCTAGCATGCACAAGACCCTGAGGTCAATCCCCAGGACAGACAGACAGACAGACAGACAGACAAAAAGAAAAGGACGCGACAAGACAGCGAGCGTCCCAGCACTCAGGAGGATCACTGCGATCCGAGGCCAGCCTGGGCGACACAGCGAGACCCTGTCTCAAGACAACGCGAGAGAACTCCCAGGTCCAGACTGCCCCCGGCCTCACCACCGCAGTGAGCAGCGTCGCTTCTCCTCCCACCTCTCCTGCAGCCCCGCACGGACTCGTTCGGCACGACCCAGGGCCGCAGGAGCGCGACCCTCGCGGAGCGGAGCAGTGGGGCCGTGCTCGGCTGAAGCGCTGGTCCTGGGCGTCCTCGGAGGCTTCTGGATGAGGGAAAACCGCGGCGGAGAGTGGCTTCCCCAGCCGGACAGCGGGCCCCAGGTTGTAACCCCAGCCGCTGAGTGCTGGGGTCACAGGTGCGCCACGGTGCCACGCAAGAGCCTGGGGGGAGGGGGGCGGTCCGTGCAGACGGCGCTGGGAAGCCCCGTGCCTGGAGCTCTTCTGCAGCCCCGGAGGAAGGCCCAGGACTGCGGAGACAGTGCTGATGAGCACGACGACCGCGCCGTGCAGTGAGGACCCTGGCCCACTCCGACGCCCACGGCCCCAATAAAGGCACTTAGCTATATGAAGGGCAGGAGGGTGCAGGGAGAAAAGGGAGGTCAAATGTAGAGAGCCTATACCGCGAATCGCGGCATCAGAACCAAATCCCTAGAGACCACTGGGTGAGGCCTGCTGCAGCCCTCGGAGCCTGCGCTAGATTACCCCTCCCACCGAGTGTGCCAAGATGGCGCTCATTTCCTGCTTCCGCGTTTGCTGTACACCCCATCTATGATGATGTAAGATGCCCTCCCTGAGAACGTAACCAATGACATTG
>NW_004524590.1:1968137-1974527 GCF_000260255.1 Octodon degus | reverse complement strand
CTGAGTAAGTGGTTTCTTTCCAAGATCTAGTCTTGACAAGCCCACCGAGTCACGGTTTCCTGTGCCTAGCCTTACAGGACCTGGAGCAGGGAGGCGCCCCGTCCTGCTGCCGAGGCTCTTCTGCCTGCAGGCCCCGTGGTGGCAACCATCCAGGCGGGGCAAGGCTCTTGCTTGCTTCGGTGTAAGAGTACAGCAATCGGATGGCTGACCCTGCTGGACGAAGGCGTTCTGTGGCTCAGTCTCAGACAATGAGCCCTTTCCCCAGGCGGCTCCTCATTAACCTTCCGCAGCTCCGCAGATCTGCATGGATTTCTTCTCCAGCTCTAGCCTGCCATGAAGGAGTCACTGTTTTGTTTACAACAGCCACGAGCTTTTCTTGGGCAAGCGCTGCTGGCCCCGCGCATTGTTCTGGGGCCCGCTTTCTCCCTGGGGGCACGAGCCTTCTCCACAGTCATGCGGTCAGCTGGTCGGTGCCAGCTCGAAGGTGGCTGCAGCTGAAGCACAGGATCCCTGGGTGCGGATCCGGCGGGGTGCGGATCCGGCGGGGTGCGGATCCGGCGGGATGAGCGCACGCGCCCTCCAGCCGTCTGCGGCCCGCGTCTGCCCACCTGCGAGCGCAGCTTCTGTCCGTCCATGGCGCAGGTTCCATCCATCCACCTCTTTATTGACATTTTCTCTCTGATGAGATTTTGTCATTAAGCCTTTCTTTAATCCTTTAAGCATGGCTCTCTTTCATATATTAAAAACATATTTATAATGGTTGAAGTATTTTAGTTAAATCCAGCCTCTGAGCCCTTTCAAAAATCATGTGTAGCTGGGTGCGTTGGTGCACGCCTGTAACCCCAGGACTCGCGAGGCTGCGGCAGGGGGCCTGTTGGGACTCTGAGGTTAGCATGTAGCCCGACATAATAAGCTGAATGCCGTCCTGCATTTGAGACAGTGAAATCGTGTCTCAAAAAAAAACTAAAATCAGAAAAGAAAAAAAGAAGAAAAAAGTTTATTTCCAAAGCAGTGAACAACTTCTGCTGTCCACGCTTAGATTTTGTCTTATTTTTATCTTTAAACTGCCCAGAGGCGCCAAAGGTCAGTTTAAGCTATTTCCTCATCCACGCTTGTCCTTCGGATCCTGCATCATCTCTTTGACACACTCTACTATTAACGTGTGTGTGGCTTGGACGCTGCTATGAGAACGTGGCACGCTCCTCTCACCCACTTAACTAGAGACCAGTAGCTCGGACTCCCCCTCGGACTGCGGCTAAGGACGTGTCCTGGGCAAGCGGAGTCTTCAAGACTCCCAGGGATGCATACAGTTTCATGTCAAAGCCTGAATTTCCTTTCTTTTTCTTTCTTTCTTTTTTCTTTCTTTGTATTGGGATTGAACTCAGGACCTTGCACTTGCCAGGCAAGCGCTTATTCGACTGAGCTATCTATCCAGCCCTAAAGCCTGAATTTCTGAGCGCTCTCTGATACGAGCTGGACATGGTGGCACATACCATGTACTTGGGAGGCTGCAGTTGGAAGACTGAGGCCAGCCTGACCTATCCAGTGAGACCCTGTCTCGAGAAGAGGCGTGGCTGGCGTCAGGGTAGCTTCTCCCTCAGCCAGCGTTTGGTTAAAGGCTGCCCCATGCTTCGGGCACCGGGTCTTCCGGAAGCCTGGGAGCGCTTCCCGTAGCTCTACGTCTTGTGTGCTTGCTTCTGAGCCTAATGCTCATACACGGATGACTCCTAGAGTAGGACGGACAAGGCTCCCAGGAGGGCCCTGGAGGCTGTCTCCTGCTTGCTCCTATTTTGTGTGTCTCTCTACTGCTAGCACTGCCATAGGTCTTAATGTCTCCTGGCAAAATGCCCAGCTCTCTCCCACAACACCTGTAGGTGTGGAGATACCCGTCCTCTCTTCCAAATTAAAAAGCCCCCTCAGACAATGAGGACAGCTTTGTCCTTCTGGCCTCACCCTGCTGCTCCAGGTGCAATCTCTGTGCCACTACCCAGAGCACAAGGTTCCAGCTGGGGACAGTGACCCACTTCTGCTGCACGGGCGGGCACTGGCCTGATGACAGCCTGGGGTCCTGGCCTGTCCCGCCCGTGAGCAAGCCCAGGCGGGAGGGGTGTTTCCTGAGCCCGCTCACCTGGGGTAGAGCTTCCATCCCTCGTGGGGTCTGGGGACAGGAGGGGAGTTTCCTTTGTTCCAACCAAGTCCAGTTCTGCAACTTGCAGAAAGATGCAGCTGCTGGGGAGGGCGAGTTGTGGCTCAAACGCCGCCTATGTCTAAGATTTTAACATTTAGGTTATTTCTTTTTCTCCAATTTTGTAATACTGGGGGCTGAACCAAGAACCTCGAGACAGAGCAGCAGCACGGGCTCTCACTTTTCCCACACAGGCAGGAGAGGGAGGCGGCAGCTACACCCTCCCCTCGGCCACTCTAGGAGCGCAGGAAGTACCAGGGCTGCAGGCTCCGCCCCACTACTGCTCCTTTCTGAAGAAGGGCCAGGCCCCAGGGGCTGAGAGCAGGGAGGGAGGCCGGGCTGTTATTCCCATGCCCACCCTCACAGCAAGGCACACACATGAGCCACACCTCGGGCTGGCCTGGGAGGGCCTGTGTGCTGGTCCCCATGCTGCAGCCAGACCTTGCTAAAGTAAAGATTTGCAGCCAGGTGCACACTACTGGGAGGCTGAGGCAGGAGGATTCCCACAAGTTCCAGGTCATTCTGGGTTACATAGTGAGTTCAAGGCCAAACTGACTTGCATAGTGAGACCGTATCAAAAAAACAAACAAAAAAATTCACTTTGGTGGTCCTGTAAACAGGCTCGTGAATTATTTCTCGGGCGGTGTGGGCTCCCCAAGCCCTGTAAAGCGACTTGGGAGTTTTATTCTGAGTGGCACAGACAAGGCAGTCATTTCCAGGGAAAGAGCAGTGAACGCTTAGAGCAGCTAGTGCCCAACTCCAGAGCCAGCAGCCAGGGACGACCAGCTTCCCACAGCAATGCGGGGGGGGGGGGCAGCGCACACAGCCGACCTGCAGGGTCCGGTGCGACGCCCCCCTTGCTGACAGTGCACCTGTCCCTGCAATGAGAGGAGGGTGAGTCGGGAGGGGTGCAACAGCCAGGCTGGTACCCCTCAGGGGAGGGGAAGAACAGAACAGCCCTTCACCTCACTGGGTAGGTAGGTCCCAAGAGTCTCCCCGACCCAGCACACCAGAGTACTTGTGTAATATCAGTGAGAGCTGCAGACTGCAGGCCTGGAGGCGGAGCCTACCCAGGAGCTCAGGGACCTCCTTCCACGGGACGGGTGGGTGGAGGGCTGCGGCTCCCAGAGTTCGCTGTCTGTCAGTCACCTGCAACTTACAAACAGGTGCCAAGACAGCAGCACCTGGTACCACCCCACAAGCCCATCCCAGAAGGTTCTCTGAGCTGTGCCTATCTTTCCATTAAAACAATTTTTCCTTCATTCTCTTCAATTATCAAAATAATCTAAAAGAAATACACCATGGGGTGTCTAAATTTGCTTTGCAAGAAGTGTACATAAGGAATGTCACATTTTAAAAGCTCACCCCTAGGTCTTACCTAGAGTACCTTCCAGCTGGACCAGTTCCTCTTTAGACTCGCTTCGAGCCAGGTTCCTGGGTCTGTCAGAAGGCACCTCCCTTGCTCACCTGGAACTGTGGGTATGCTGTACACCAGACCCCAGGGTAGCTTTCCAAAAGGGTTTGATAAGGGCTTTACTCCATAAAATCAACCTTAGCTCTTTAAAGATATCTAGGGGAGGTGTGTGGCACACGCCTATAATCCACAGGAGGCTGAGACAGGAGCACTGCCACTAGTTTGAGGCCCGCCTAGGCTACCCAGTGAGTTTAGGGCAAGCCTCAATTACATGGTGAGACCCTGTCTCAAAAAAACAAACAGAAGGCTGGTGAGATAGCTCAGGGGACCACGGTTTGACCCCCAGCATCACATGCTGCTTTAGCCCAGCCCTCAGGGTGGGCTCAGGCTGCCTGCCCCCACCAAAAAAAAAAAAAAAGCAGCAGCAGCAGCAGCAGCATTGGTCATAGCTGATTAAGTGGGCATCATTCTGAGGCTGGGTGTACAGTCCAGGGCAGAGCACTAGCCCTACACTGACGGACAGACGACAGTGCCAGACAGAAACCAATATCTCACTCTCAATCAACAGAGAAGGCAAGTTCTTGGCACAAACACAAATCTTTGACACACAGAAGAGACCCTTGAAGAACAGACTATAGAGCGGCTCTGAGAGCAGTCATGTAGCTGCCTTCTATCCAAGTTTTGCAAAAAGTATCACAGAAATCAAAGTAAAGACTTCTTTCTGAGCTAGAAAATAACAAGATGAAGGAGAAAAATGCAATCTCAAGCCCCAGCCCACCCAGAACGAACCCAAGAGACATCAGCACAGAAGAAATCGGCAGTCACACTGATTCCTCTGAAATGATTTTTTTTTAAATTTTATTTATTTATGTGTGTGTGTGTGTGGCCAGCTCAGCCCACCAGGGGGCGGGGCTGGCTGGCATGTGGTGCCGGGGGATCGAACCGGGGTCCTACGCTTTCTAAGCTTGTTCTAAGTAGGTGCTTTAGACCACTGAGCCATCTCACCAGCCCCCCCCCCTCTGAAATGATTGCAACTGAAGTAAAGAACCAACCCCAGAGGGGAACAGAGGAAATCAGGTCGGAAATAACCTCTCAGGGAAGAAAAGAAATGAGAGCTATAATGAAAGAACTACTGAGCATATCTAAAGAAGACATTGATAAAAAAAAAAAAAAAAAAAAAAAAAAAGAGGACCATAGAAAAGTGGCGGAAACCCTGCATGAGCGATATAGGAAAGAGACAGATTCAAAGAGATAAACATGAAATTAAAAATTCCATTAAAAGTTGGCAAAACCATTTGAATTAAACTGAAGATAAACTTTTAAACCTTGAAGACATTATTGCAGCTAGCGACCAGAAAAGGAAAGATCTCTTAAAAACAAGGAACCAGAAAATACCAATGCAACAGCTACAAGACAACACAAAGATGCACAACATAAGACTAACAGGCATCACTGAAAATGGAGCCAACACAAATGCCATAAAAAGGGTATTTGCAGAGGCAAGAGCAGAAAACTTTCCAAGCATTGGGAAACAATCTGACATTCAGTAACTGAGACATATAGAACTCCAAATAGCATCAACCAAAATAAATCTATGCCCAGACATATAATAATCAAGATCCCAGAAATTCAGCACAAAAACAACATACTAAAAGCCACTAGAGAAATGAAACAGATCACATTTAAAGGCAAACCCATCAGAATCACAGCAGATTTAACACAAACCATCAAGTCAAGAAGAGCATGGAGTGGAGTATTTCAGGTCCCGAAAGAAAACAATTTCCAACCCACAATGATATACAATGCAAAACTGCCTTTCAAAATTAATGGCAAAGAACTAAAAAACAAAAACAAAAAAAACCCTAACCCTACAAGGAGTACTCAAAGACATTCTAGAAAGAGATCAAGATGGCCACAGTTCCAAGAATGACAACAGAAAGAACCTACCAAACAGGGTAAGCAATTAAACATAGGAAAAGAAAGGAACCAACACCAAGAAAATAACATGACAAAAATCATCTAATACACATCAATTATGACCACCAATGCAAATGGCCTCTATTCACCAATTAAAAGAAATAGACTGGGGCCAGCCAGATAGCTCAGCGGATTAAAGCGCCTGCTTAGGCAGACACAGGGGCTGGTGTTTCGATCCCCAGCCTGCTGTGCCAGCCTCGCTCCTGAGGCATGCTGAGATGACAAATGAGAGTGGGCATGGTGGCACACACCTGTAATCCTAGCACTTGGGAGACTGAAAAACAGGAAGTATCACTACAAATCCAATTTGTGTAGTGAGACCCTGAAGACACTGTACTAAATATATTTTTTTAAAAAAGAAAGAAATAGACTGGCAGAGTGGATCAAGAAACAAAATCCAACAATATGCTGTATATAAGAAACACATTTAACTCAAAAGGAAACTCATAGGCTGAAAGTCAAAGGATGGAAAACAATACTCCATAGGCCAGGAGCTCAGAAAAGCAGGGGTAGCTATTCTGTTCACAGACAATATAAACGTAAAACCAAGAATGATCAAGTGAGACAAAGAAGATCACTACATAGTTGTTGGGGGAAAACTTTGAGAGAAAGAGATAGCAATCATAAATATGCATTCACCAGAGATAGGAGCGCCCAGCCGCGGCTCCCCCCGCCACCGGGGACTACTGAGACAGCGACTGAGACCGGGCATGGTGGTGTGCGCCTGTACTCCCAACATTTGGGAGGCTGAAAACAGGAGGATTGCTAGAGTCCAATCTGTATAATGAGACTCTGAAAACTCTGTACTAAATAC
>NW_004524590.1:1958077-1968031 GCF_000260255.1 Octodon degus | reverse complement strand
ACCTTAACATCTCATTATCTCAAGGAGATAGAGCAACTAGACAAAAAATTAGCAAAGAGATAGCAGAATTGAAGTAAACCTTTAAACAAATGGACTTAGTGGACATTTACAGTGTTTCATCCAACCACATCTGAATACACATTCTTTTCAGCTGCACATTGGACATTCTCTAAAATAGACCACATACTAGTGCATTGAACATGCTTAAGTAAATGCAAGAAAATTAACATTATCCCATGTATATCATCTGACCACAGTGAAAGAAAAGGGAAATTAATGACAAAAGAAACTGAACAGCCCCATAAACACATGGAAATTAAATTACACCTCTCCTCAGCAACCAATGGGTTACAAATGAAATTAAGCAATATCTGCAATCCAATGAAAACTGCAACACAACTTAGCAGAATTTGTGGGATGCAACAAAAGCAGTTCTCAGAGGGAAATTTATAGCTGTAAACTCACACATTAGGAAAACAGGAAGAGAACAAATGTCCTAATGCTGCACCTCAAACTTCTAGAAAAAGAACAGCAAACCAAGCCTTAAGCCCAAAGACAGGAGAAAATTATAAAGGTTAGGGCAGAAATTAATGCAATTGAGACAAAGAAAACGAGACAAAGAATTAATGAATCAAAAAGCTGGTTCTTTGAAAGATTAAAGAAAATTGATAAACCCCTAGCCAACCTCAGAAAAAGAGGAAAGAAAAAGCTCAAATTCAAGCAATAAAGAATGAAAGGATGAAATTACTACAGATCCTGTGAGCATCCAGAAGATCAGCAGTAGCTACTTTGAAAATTTTTACGCTCACAGAGTGGAAAGCACAGAAGAAGTGGACAGATTCCTAGATAGATGCAAAGTACCAAAACTAAATCAAGAAGATATTAAAACTCTGAATATCAGCCAATGAAATTGAAATGTAAAAAAACTTAACAACAAAGAAAAGCGCAGGTCCTGATGGATTCACAGCTGAATTCTACAATAAACTTAGGAAAGATTTAATCCCAGTACACCTCAGATTCTTCAATGACATTGAAAAGGAAGCAATCCTCTCTAATTCATTTCTGGTGGCAAGTATTATACTGATACCAAAACCGGAGAAAGACCCAACAAAAAAAGAACTACAGGTCAAGCTCCCTCATGGACACAGATGCAAAAGTCCTCAATAAAATGCTATCAAATAGAATGCAGCAAATCATCAGGAGGGCTATACACTATGACCAAGTAGGATTCATCCCAGGGATACAAAGATGGTTCAACATATGCAAATCTATAAATGTAACACACCATATCAACAGAGCCAAAAACAAATCCACATGATCACCTCAATAAACGCAAAAAAAGCTTTTGACAAAGTCCAACACTCATTCATGATAAAAACCCTACAGAAAACTGGAATAGATGGACAATACCTCAGTATGATAAAAGCCATCTATGACAAACCAACTGCCAATGTAATTCTAAATGGAGAAAAGTTGAAAGCTTTTACTATAAATCAGGTACAAGATAAGGATGTCTACTATCACTCTTATTCAAGATAGTTCTGGCAACATTAGCCAGAGCCATTACATAGGAGAGAGAAATAAAAGGAATAAGAATTGGAAAAGGATGAAGCTAAACTATCATTTACAGATGACATGATACTTTACATGGAAGATCTAAAAAGCTCCATCAAGAAACTCCTAGAGGGGCCAGAGATAGCTCAAAAGCATAAGCACCTACCTGGAAAGCACAAGGACCCAAGTTCTGTCCCTGGCCCTACATGCCGTGCGATCGTGGCTCTGGATGCAGGTGCCCACTGTGCAGCCTGGCATCTGGGCATGGTGGCACACAGCTGTACTCCCAGCATTCGTGAGGTTGAGCCAGGAGGATTTCTGCAAGATTAAAACCAGCCTGGGCCAGCCCAAACTGTATAGTGAGACCCTGTCTCAAAAAGAAAGAAGGAAAGAAAGAAAGAAAAAAAAAAGAAAGAAAGAAAAAATCCTAGAATTAATAAACAAATTCAGTAACATAGCAGGATGCAAAGTCAGCATCCAAAAATCAATAGCATTCCTCTACACAGGTAACAAACTCACTGAGAGAGAAGTGAGGGAAACAATACCCTTCACAATAGCATCCAAAAAAAAAAAAAAAAAAAAAGAGAGAGAGAGAGAGAGAGAGAGAAAAGGAAGAAAAAAGAAATACTTAGGAATTCAATAATCTAACAAAGGAAGTTAAAAAAACTATACAACAAAACATTATACTACTCTGAAAGAGGATCTTCGAAAATGTCAAGATATTCCCTGCTCCTGGATAGAAGGAATCAACATCGTAAAAATGGCCATATTTCCAAAATTGTTATACAGGTTTAATACAATCCCTATCAAAATACCATCAACATAACTCACAGATCTAGAGAAAACATTCCTAAAATTCATTTGGAACCAGAAAAGACCTAAAATGGCAAAGGTAATCTTGGCCAAAAAAAGCAAGGTTGGAGGCATTACAATCCCTGACTTGAAATTATAATATAAAGCTACAGCAATAAAATCAGCATGGTGCGGGCAAAAAAAAAACAGACTTGAGGATCAGTGGAACAAATAAGAAGATGCAGACACAACTATAAATGCACGCAACTATCTTATCTTTGAAAAGGGGGTCAAACATGTTCACTGGAAGAAAGATAGCGTGCTATGTTACTGAATTTGCTTATTAATTCTAGGACTTTCTTTCTTTCTTTTTTTTTAAATTTTATTTATTTATTTATTTATTTATGAGAGAGAGAGAGAGAGAGAGTGGTGTGTGTGTGTGGCCAGCTCAGCCCACCAGGGGGCGGGGCTGGCTGGCATGTGGTGCTGGGGGATTGAACCGCGGTCCCTGATGCTTTGCTAAGCTTGTTCTAAGTAGGTGCCTTAGACCACTGAGCCATCTCTCCAGCCCCGCTTTCTTTTTTTCTTTCGTTTTAATTTTTTTTTCCAGAACCGGGGATTGAACTCAGGCCCTTGCGCGTGCCAGGAAAGTGCTTATTCCACACTGTGCAGTTTGGGCTGGCCGCAGGCTGGTTTTAATCTTGCAGGAATCCTCTGGCTCAACTTCACCAATGCTGGGAGTACAGTTGTGTGCCACCATGCCCAGTGCCCAGTGCCCAGTGCCCATTAACAAATGGTACTGGAAAAACTGGCTTTCTACATGCCAAAAACTAAGACTAGATCTAAGTCTATCACCATGCACTAAAGTCAAAACAGATTAAAGATCTAAATATTAAAACAGAAACACTAAATATACTAAAAGAGACAGTAAGTGGAAATCTTGAAGACATAGGGGTAGGCAGAGAGATCATGAACAAAAAACCAAACTGCACCAGGAAATACTTCAAAGAACCAACAACTGGGATCTCATTTTATTGAAAAGTTTCTGCACAACAAGAAATGACCAACAGAGTGAAAAGACAACCCATAAATTAGGAGAAAATCTTAACCACCAGTCACTCAAACAAAGGATTTCTATCTAGAATACATAAAGAACTAAAAGGGCTGGCCAGATAGCTCAGTGGATTAAAGTGCCTGTTTAGACAGAAGCAGGGGCCGGGGTTTAGTCCCTCGTGTGCTGTGCCAACCCCGCCCCGGGGGCACACTGAGACAAGCTTGAGACTGGGCATGGTGGTGTGCACCTGTAAGCCCAGCACTTGGGAGCCTGAAAACAGGAGAGTCACTACGTGTCCGATCTACGTAATGAGACCCTGTAGACCCAGTAGACCTCATACTAAATACATTAAAATAAAAAATAAAAGAACTAAAAAAAAAAAATCAGTCCCCCAAAATTCAAAGACCCAGTCCAAAAATAGGCATCTGAAATGAATATGCACTTTTCAGAGGAAGAAATACAAAAGACAAATAAAAATATGAAAAAAATGTTCCACAGCACTGGTCATTTGAGAAACAGAAATTAAAGCAACACTGAGATTTCATCTCACTTGGTAACGAATGGCTATCATTAAAAAAAATCAACTAATAATAAATGTTGGAGAGGCGGTGGGGAAAAAGGGACCCTGCTCCACTGTTGGTGGAGGTGCAGACCGCTATGGAAATCAGTGTGGAGACTCCTCAAAAAGCTAGGATTGGAGTGCCATTCAACCCGGCTATTCCCTTCTGGGTATTTTTCCAAAAGAACTAAAAACATCATATACCGATATGCATGCCCATGTTTATAGCAGCACAATTTGTTGAAGCTAAATTTTGCAAACAACCCCAATGCCCATTGCCTGAGGAATGGGTAAAAAAGATGTGGTATTTTTATACAGAGGAGTGTTACTCAGCTATAAAGAAAGATAAACTTGAGGCCTTTATAGGTAAGTGGATGCGACTAGAGGCTGTACTAGTAAGTGAAATAAGTCAGACCCACGTATGAAAACTCAGTATTGTCTCCCTCGTGTAAGAGCCTAAAAGAATAAAATCTGAAAGAAACAATAGATATAGTAAAATGGAGAGAACATAAGGAATAAATAATGGAGAAGAGGGAAAGGAAAAAAGGGGAACAAGGGGAAAATCATGCCAGTATATATATAGGATAGCTAAGAAGATTATACTAATTTCTATCAGTTTTTTGAAAGTAGCAGTTAATGTTCAAAATTTTTATTTTGACTAACTCTATATGCTAACGTCTATAATCTGAGTAACTACACTGAGGACAGCAAGGTGCGATACAACAGCCACAGGTGAGTACCTTTCATCTTCTTCTTTTTTCTTTTTTCTTTTTTTTTTTTTTTTTTTGGTGGCAGAACCAGGGATTGAACTCAGGCCCTTTCACTTGCCAGGGAAGTGCTTGTTCCACTGAGCCATCTCTCCCCCCGCCTCTTCATCTTCTTTTAAATGTGTATCATCTCCAATGTTTTATCCATTATTTTCTTTCTTTTCATTTATGTATTTGGTACAGGGTCTCACTACGCAGCTCGGACTCATAGTGATCCTGTTTTCAGCCTCCCCAGCACTGGGATTACAGGCGTGCACCACCACGCCTGCACTCAGTCACGACTCAGCACACCCCAGGGGCACGGCCAGCGCAGCATGCAGGACCGGGAATCGAACCCTGGTCCCTGAGCTTGCCAAATCAGGTGCTTAGTCCACTGAGCTATCTCGCAGGCCCTTTATCTATTATTATTATTATTATTATTATTATTATTATAGTTTCCTTAAAATAAATTAAAAAGTGAAAATCACAAGGAAAACACAGTTTATTGAAAGGAAGAGTTAACGTTTAATTGTTGAACCAATGTTGTACAATGTATCCTGTAATCTGAGGAACAAATTTGATGATAATAATATGTAATACAACAACTGTTAATTTTCTATTCTTGTTTTGAAATTCTGTACTATTTGTATTGTTTTATATTTCTTTGTTTCTTTGTTATTTTAGTTTTCCTCTTTAAAATACATTTTTTTTTAAAAAGATAAGAGTTGAATCACAGGTATCTGAGAAACAGTATTTTCCTGTTCACTTCAAACTGCCAATAGTAAGACATTTAAGAAATCAATACAGGGCCACTGTGTTCTCCCATGTGGCGGCCACCCCAGGCTCTAGGGTTTACTGCTTTTCCTACTCCTACTTGGCCCAAACTCACTCTGAGAAGAGTCTGTTTCTTTTCCTACCTTTCATAAAACTTCATTACCGTTAAAAAAAAAAAAAAAAGGCCAGGCTTTGGCGCACACTTGCGAGCCCGCAGGAGGAGGGCAATCGCGTGAGCTTGAGGCCAACCTGAACTGTACAGGTTTTTTGTGGTTTTTTTGTACCGGAGACTGAACTCAGGACCTTGCACTTGCCAGGCAGGCGCTGAAGCCGCTGAGCTGTCTCCCTGATCCTGAGCTACACAGCAAGACCTTGCCTCAAAAGAAAAAAAAAAATCCAAGATAACATACAAAAATAAACAGAATGTAACATACTTGGGGCTGGTGAGATGGCTCAGTGGTCTAAAGCACCTACTTAGAACAAGCTAAGCAAAAACGCAACGACCGCGGTTCAATCCCCAGCACCACACTCGCCCCCTGGTGGGCTGAGCTGGCCACACACACACACTAAATAAATAAATAAATGAATAAATTTAAAAAAAAAGAATGTAACATACTTGCAAATAATATCGCTCTTTTCCTAAACAGTCACGCAGCAGCAGGAGTAACTCCTAATGAGAACGCGAGGTAGTGAGTAGCCAAACAAAGGAAACGAGCCCATTACACTCAACCAGCTTCACTAAAATTTTAACTTTCCACACTCCAGGTACTACGCCAAGGGAAAAACAATTTCCAAATTTTGTCTTTTGCTGTACAATTTTATACTCTGACAATGAACAGTTTATAAGCAGTCTTAAACACTGATAATCTCTGGGGTCAGCTGGCAGTAAACGGCCAGACTAGGGTGCTGTCACTGTGCAATGCGCTCACCATTGCTACCATCAAATAACGAATAAGCACTTAAAGCTTTTGCCAGTCTCCATTTCCAATACAATAAACATCACTCTTACAAGCAGAATGAAACTGTCTGGGGAACACTAAAGAGGGTAGGAGCTTTACAAAATATCACCTTTTGCAACAAAACTACTCTTTTCCTTGAGAAATAAAATACACACTAGGTTTTATTTCTGGGTTTTTTGTTTGTTTTGGTTGTACCAGGGATTGAACTCATGACCTTGCGCTTGCCAGGCAAGCACTTATTCTACTGAGCTATCTCCCCAGCCCCTAGGTTACATTTCTTGCAAACTCTTTCTACTAAGCTACATAAGATCCTTAAATTTTGGGAGTTTTTGTTTTGAGACTAGGCATCACTATATAGTTTAAACTGGCTGTTGTGGTTTATGTCCAGATGTCCCGCCAAAGCCTCTTGTAACTTATGGGGCAGATAGGGCTGGAGGAGCAACGAGTAGCTTAAGGGGCGGCGCCCGAGGACCAGGGCAGGTCTGAGAGGCTTGAACTGTGCTTTCTCAGAGATGTGGAGAGGGTCGTCCTGGACACGGCAGCACCCCACCCTCTCCTCCAGTGTCTTGAAACCTCCAGTAACTGTGAGCCAAATAAACCTTTCCTTCCCTCATTTTGAGTGTCTGGTATTTGTCCCAGCAACGAGAAGAGTAACTAATACACTGGCCTTGAACTCACTCTGTGGCTGGGGAGATAGCTTGGCAGTCTAAGAGCCTACCTGGCCAGCACAAGGACCCAAGTTAAATCCCCGTACCACACGCTATGCCAGCCCTGGAACCCCAGGTGGGCACATAGTGCCAGCCCTGAAACAGGGCATGGTGGTGCATGTCTGTAATCCCAGTGCTGTGGAGCCTGAGACATGAGGATCACTACAAGTCCAAACAGCGCAGCAAGACCTTGTACCAAACACATAAATTAAAAGGATTTAAACAAACACTGAGATACTCAACTTAGAAATAAAGAGTTTATTGTAGCTCTTAGTTTTGGATGTTCCAGGAATCTTCATTTGGTTCCATTGCTTTTGGGCCAGTGGTATACAGCAAGCCTTTAATCTTTTTGCTGTATTTTGAAACAGGGTCTTGCTACGTAGCCCAGGCTGGAGTTAAATTCACAGACCCTCCCACTCAGCCTCCCAAGTGCTGGAATTACAGGTGCGTGTGCCACCATTCCTGGCTCGAAGCGTTTGCAACCTAATTTAGGAAAATGGTAGCAAACTCAACCCTGTTTATTTTTTGTTTCAGAGTCAGTCAGTCCCAAATGCTACCCGTGTTTCCTCTAAAGTGTTTCCAAAGTACTACATCTTTCTTCTCCGTACACAGTGCACATCTGTTTTAATCTTGTCTGCTGCTACAACAGAATTCTAGACTGTAATTTTAAATAACAGAAAGTGGGACCAGGATATAGCTCAGCGTTAGTGCTTGCCTCGCAAGCACCAGGTCCTGAGTTCGTCTCAATGCCCCCCACCCCCGCAAAAACCCCAATAGACGCAATTTGACTCACAGTCCTGGAGAATTAGAAGCCCAGTAAGCTACAGTTTTTATGGTTTAGATCTAAAATGTTCCCCAAACTCATGTGTAACTAAGACAACCCCGTATAAGCAAAAGCCTCCTGCCTGGGTTGGTTTAAAGGCGCACTGAACAGCCAGCTAAACAGCTACTCAAGTAAATACTAAGGCTAGAGGAAGTGGTGTCTCCCTAACGCACTTAAGTCTTGCTCTGGAATTATTGCTCCTTGCTTTGCAAAACCCACCTGTACTGAACTTTTTGTGTTGGGGGGTGTGGCTCAGCCCACCCTGGGGGTGGGGCTGGCGCATGTGGTGCTAGGGATGGACCCGTGGTCCCTGAGCACTCGCCTAATCTTGCCTAAGCAGGCGCTTTAGACCCCTGAGCTATCTCACCAGCCCTTTTGTTTTGAGACAGGGTCTCTGTAGCTCAGGCTGGCCTCGAACTTGGGATCCTCCTGCTCAGTGTCCCAAGTGTTGGATTTACAGGCATGTGCCAGCACACCTGGACTGTACCACACTTTCTTTAAACAACGTTCTCACATATTTTTTTTTTTTTTTTTGGCAGAACCAGGGATTGAACTCAGGCCCTTGCACTTGTCAGGGAAGCGCTTAAATCACTGGGCCATCTCGCCGGCTCCTCACATCTTAAATTTACAACAGCCACCTATAACACCTAGCAAATTACAACGGGGCTTTGAATGGCTTCAGGAAGCACCTACAAAGAAAGCCTTTCGTGCACACTTACTGCACTGAAATTGCAGGCCCACTCACTGTTGCTGCATGCTTGTCACCAGGTCTGGGCAGCGATGAAAACGACCCTGTCCCTAAGGAGCAGGTAACGAGCTGTGACCAGTGAAACAGAAAGCGCACCTGAGCTCAAAGGTAGCTGCAGGAGGAATGAAAAGGACACCTGCGAAACCTGGAAGGATGCGGCCAAGGTCCCTGCCTAGCACGGTAATAGGGCACACGGAGTGTGAACACCCTGGAGCTGACCCGAATGCTGACAGGCACTCCTGATGCCCTCACGTGCATCCAGGGCCAGCGAGCAAGCAAGGGTGTCAGGCGCACGGCCACTTCTTGAACGCAGCGTGTGAAGGAGTCACAGATGTTCCTTCCTGCAGAACGGTTAACCTTTTCGTTTTCTGTGGCCATCCAAAAGAGACTACCAAAAGCTCTGAACAGTTATTTGTAGGGTACTGGTGCTCGAACTCAGGACCACACGCTTGCCAAGCAGGAGCTGCACCACTGAGCTAAATCCCCAGCCCTCATCATTTTTAAAAATTAATTTGTAAAGTGTAAATATGTCCACAGTTTAAAAAAAAAAAGATGCCCCAGGCCATTACCCATATTCCTCCATCTTTGAAAATTGAGCCCTCAATCACCCAAGTTTTTTTTTTTTTTTTTTTTTTTTTAATGTATTTACTGCAGGGTCTCATTACGGAACCCGACTCAGTGATTCTTCCGTTTTCAGCCTCCCAAGAGCTGGGATTACAGGCGCCCCCACCCAGTCTCAACCGCCGGCTGGGCGGGGCCGGGGGCGGGGCCAGCACGGCACAGCCGGGATCGAACCGGCCGCTGCGTCTGCCTAAGCAAACGCTCTAGTCCGCTGAGCTATCTGGCCACCCCAACCCAAGGCTTGCAACGCGTCACAAGATTTATCCAGTGGCTAAAACCCGAAAAAATAAGACTCGGGATGGCATCCTCCACCCGCAGAAAGCAAGGCCCCACCCCTTCCGCCGCGGACGGCCCCGCGCCGCCGGTCGAGACACTTCCGCCCGGCCGAGGCACTTCCGCCCGCGCCGGGACACTTCCGCCCGGCCGAGGCACTTCCGCCCGCGCCGGGAGGCCGCAGGGCTGCTCGGCCTGCCCTCCGCCTCCGCCGGCCCGGGATGGCGGACCTCCACCGCCAGCTGCAGGACTACCTGGCGCAGGGCAGAGCGGGCAAGCCGGCAGACGCGGAGCCGCTGCTGGCGGAGGCGGAGGCGCCTGCGGGAAGGAGCGGGCCGGCGGCG
>NW_004524590.1:1930457-1957551 GCF_000260255.1 Octodon degus | reverse complement strand
CGGGAGCGAAGAGTCCAGCGCGGCGTGCTGTGCCCGGCAAGCGTGTGCTGGACGACCCGTGTGCTGGCGGCGTGGTGACACCGTCTCTGAAGCCGACCCAGGAATCGCCGAAGCACCAGCTGCGGTTTTGGACTGAGCTGAGTGAAAAGGAGAGGCTCATCTTTGAATTAGCTGCTTCTGTCATTTTTCTCAGGCTTTAAAAAAAAAAAAAACCCAGTGGTCGGTGTAGCCAAGTTACAGCATTTGGGGCTTGGCCAGTAAGACTTGGGAAATACTTCACTTTGTAGTGTAAATGAATCTAGAAGACAAACACTAACTTAGCTACTGGATTTTAAAAACGAGGACGGTTTATCTCGGTTTCTTTCTTCAGAAAAATATGGTGCCTTGTATGGAAAATTAGCTCGGTCTTAAGCAAGGAAAGGAATGGACTAAAAGAGAAATGTTGTGCCCCAGGAAGCGCGAGCTCCAGTACGGTGCATATCAGTGCTTGGAGAGGATGCTGCAAACTAGGGTAGGGATCATTACGTCGGCAGTTCCCGTATTTGATAGAAATGCTTTTCTGCGGTTCTCATTCCTGATACCCGCTTTTCCGAACATAGCCTGACCCTAACATGGTGTATACGTTTCATGTATAATTGTATTTGTTTTGGTTTAGTACGTAATTCTTAGCAATCTATTGCCAAAAAATGAGCGCATTATTCTGATGAGTCCAAAAAAAAAAAAACTGCATGTCTCGTCAGTAGCTACTAGAAAGTAAAGTGTATAGAATTTCAGATTCTATGCCAGTGGTTCTCATACTTGAGAACAGAATTACTTAAACAGCCACATCTCAGGTCATCCCATGCAGGACTTGGGGGGCAAGGATGGGGAGCAGGCTTCTGCCCGTCGTCGGTGCTCAGCCAGGCTGGGAAGCCCTGCGGCGGCGCTCACTGGCTTTCCACTGTGGCCCCGCTGACCAGTGCTGCTGCTTCCTGCACCTCGGCGCCCGCCCGAAGCCCTGCCAGGCGGGGACGCGCCTGGGGACCACCTACCTCGGGAGGCTGTTGGCTGTTCATTCCAGTCCCCTACCAGACTGTCTGCTGTAGTTCTGAATTTCTCCAGAATTTAAATTGCTACAGATTTTTAAATTCAACATATTTTTATGTTGAGGCTGTATTTCTTTATTTATTTTTTTGTGGAACCGGAGATTGAACTCAGGCCCTTGCACTTCCCAGGCAAGCGCTTATTCTACTGAGCTATCTCCCCAGCCCTTGAGGCTGTATTTCAAGATCTCAAAAATTCATTTTCCAGAATTTTCTCAATTCATTGTTTGAAAGTCTAGCATTTATACTTTGTAAAATTTTTTTATAAAATTCAAAGCACATCATCTTGTATTTTGTATTTTTAAATGCCATATATACACATAGTATTTAACAAATTTCTATTTTTTGCAAATGAATTCTCAAAATGTGATTTGATTATTGGCTTTCTGAGGTACTGTGTTTTCAAAAGTCTAAAATGTTAATAAAAAATAGTTCACCTGAATGAAAGTAGTATCTCTAAGAGAGTTTCTTCTCCAGCTCCCTTTTTAGCTTCTTAGAACTTGACTGTAATTTCTTTTGTACTAATGGAGGATAGGGAAAGAATATTCACAAATCTAAAACAATCCTGATCCTAACAGGGTTTATGGTAGGGACTAGTAGATGGCTTTTAAATTTCAAAGTTAAATGTAACTTAATTGGAATCTTTAGGTTTTAACAAAACCAGTGTGGGTGGCTGAAAAGTTTCTCCACAAAAATAACTTGGCTTTTCAGCTGTCATTTTCCCCAGTAATACAAGATTCTGTACGCTTGCCAGCTGTGCCAGCGGCCCCTCTCTACGCAGCCATGGAGCTGAACTCGCCAGATAAGCCTGCTCCAGGGCTAAACTGAAACTGGTGTTGTAATGAAGTGCCTCGGCACTGCCCTTGTAATAATAAAAGCTTTCTTATAAAAACAAAGTAAGGGTCAGCGTAGAAATTGGTTATCTCAGTTTTTAACTTTGTTAATCCAAATCAAACCGAATGTTACATTTACTTAGGGCGTTTGCCATAAAAAAGAACTTTTTGACTTACTAGATTACAACTATCCCCTTTTAAACACCATTTCCACAAAGTTAGTAGGAGACTATGTTTTGCAAAATTGAGGTGTTGTGCTCATTTCTTTTCAACCTGGTATGTGAAATGATTTAGTTACCGAAAGGGTATGTGTAGTTCAGGCTTATATCACCTTCCTCTCCTTACCAAGACAATTATCTAAAATGTGATTACTAAAATTGAAATTTCTCTCCAGATTGTAACTTTGCTGACTGTCAGAGTATGTCTGAAACTTTGAGACTTTTAAACTCCATTACAATAGTTTACAAGTATTCCTCATCTATAACAAATACTGTGCCTGAATGGCCAGGGGAATTTGTTGAAACTGTTACAATAGCGGACATGATTTAGCCATTGAGTCTTCCGTGAGAATCAGCAACACTTGCACATGCCTTCAGCAGATCAGATGCAGTGGCAAACGGGTTTTCTTAAGGCAAGCACTTCAGGACTAGATGGTGTCTGTTAATTCTTGCGTAAATCACATTCTGTATTCATACAAAAACAACTTAATGTTTTTTCTCTGACAAACTGTACATATAGAAACAAATTTCCAATTGGACATGAACTTGAGGTGCTCCATGTCTCGTGACACTTAAAAAAAAGATTCCAGCTTGTATCTTCACAAAACAACATGGGAGTCGGGCAAAGAGGGTGGACAGGACAAAAGGAGGTCAGCTACTCAGGGCAGCCGGTGGCAGTCTCTTTGTCTCGAAGACATCCTCAGGAGCCCCAGGGACACAGCTGTCCCAGAGTTCAGAGCTCCAGTGGTGCACGCTTCCTTGTGTTCGCTTGTGAAGTCCACAGGAAGTTCTGAAATACTGTCCAGTGGGGCAAAAAGGTACTCGCCCCACTTCTACCGACCCCGTCCACCACCCCTCGAAGTGCCTCGCCTTGGTGGACCAGAGTTCATGTTACTCCCTCTACCCCAGTTACTGCCACTCCGGCCCCCTCGGGAAGTGGTGCTACTGCCTGGAGGGCCCCCAAAAGGTTCATCTCTGTGGTATCCATCATGGTGTTCTCCATCCAAGGAGCTGGAACGCCCGGATTTTGGCACTCTCTGGGATGGTCCTGGGCCTCCTCGGCCTGAAATAAAAGATTTCACAATTGTATCAGATTGTCAGTAATTCCTGGCATAAGCTTCCACTCCTTGGTAAAGTGGATCATTTTGGGGGAGTCCCTGAGGAGATCAGCAATGGCATTTTGAGCACTACAAGGTGTACCTCTGCCCCTGGCTCCCATCACCTCATTGCCATCTTGGCCTGAAGTTCTGGGCATCAACTAGACCACTCCCCACAGCTGTGTGAAAGACAATAGAAAGCCAAGAGAAGCACAGTGCACTCTGGGGAGACAGAGTCACAGGGCCCGCACGCACACTGTGCAAAACATCCCTTCACTCTCCTACACCACCAGAAAAGGTTGAAGGAATGTTTCAAAAGCACTGACCTGAAAGCAGCTGGGATATACAAACTACTGTTGATGCGAAGGACAAGCGCTCCAGTAGGATTGATGTTTACTGTGATTAAGTGTGCCCTTTGGCTTCTTTTCACATAGTTCAGTGAAATAGTTCTTGAAAAACAGCACAAAAACAAAACCTGGCTTTCAGAATTACTTCTCTCAGGCATGGCTTGTTTCAGAACTGGGCAATGTTAAGGTATTATTAAAATTCTATCTTTTAAAAAACTATCTCATGAAATGACAGGATTTGGTCACGTCTCCCATAATGTGTTCTTAGAACAATATGCCACCTTCATTTTGCTTAGATTTTTTGAGTGGAAGTTGGATCTAGGTAAGAGGCTGGGAAACAAGCCAAACACCTTGGCTTCTTTTCTTATAAAACAGCTTGGGCCAGCCTGAGAGGGCCTGGGGCAGTCAGATCCACACTAGAATGTCTGCTCACACAGCAAACATATCTGTGATCAGGGAACGACAATGGGTGTCCCAAATGCCTACAAAGTCATCCAAAGTCACAGCATACTGAAAGTATGTTTGCCTGGGAGAGATGTACTGGGGATTCATGAGTTTCTGAGTTTTGCTCTGAAAAGAACCAAAAGGCAGCAATGGCTAAGGGAAGGACTGCAAATACAGGATGAATGAATGCAGGAGCAGGATGCACCTGAACCTATCACATGCCACACTACCCAGCTAACATAAGGCCAGACTTAAAAGTCCATTCAGGGGCTGCCACATACTAGCTAGAAGTCAGTGCCAACTTTAATAAAACAAAGATCAAGAGTTTCAAGTTGTAGGGATTATCTACTCTCTCCCAGGGAATGCCCCTGGCATGTCATGTTCCCCAAAGGCTTGTAGGCAAAGCAGTATTCCTTCAGCCCAGGATGAAAAGAGCAACAACAGATGAGGATAATGCTTCTCCTCCACTGAGGACATCCTCAAGGGCTGTGAGTAGTCATTACTGGAGGCCACAACTGCCAGTCAGATCAGGAATCCCCAGAGAGCAAGCCTGGCAGAGGGCCACAGTCCTTTTGCAAAAACATGGGAGTGGGAACCCTGAGATTCCTGAAGCTGCTGTACAGTGTGCGGCTGGGCTTGTAGTCACTGGGTGCTAGTAGTAGTGTGGACCCAAACAAAGCACATGCACACAATCAGCAGCACATAGCTCTACAGAGCCCACACCCTAGGAGGTGGAACATGCAACAGACACTGGCGAGGCCCCCACAGCTCCTGCAACGCTGGAGCCCAGTGGCCTGCTCATACCTTTGCCTCCTCGCTCCTCAGAAGGGCCCCCAGGCGCCTCTATCTCCCTGTGCTCAGAAGTGCCTGGCCCATCATGCCAGGGGCGCTTTCGGGGTGGCAGAGATGCCATGTCCATGCCCTGGAGGGAAGAAGAGCGCTCTCTGCTTGCTGGGGAATGACCATCGTGAGGGGGATGATCGGGGCGAGGAGCATCTCGGAAATGTTCATGGCCTGGCCCTGAAAGGAGAACCGAGATCCATGAGGCTAAGTATCTGGTAACATTAGTACAGCAAAGTGTAACAGCCAAAAGCAGGTGGAATGAGGCCACTGAGAGCCACCTTCATTCGAGCAGAAAACATCTGCTGAATATGCCAGATATGTACGAGTCATACTGTGGATGCTAAAAAAAGGCCAAGATTAGAAATGAATGTACCTGCAAGAGGAAGAGGAGGTACATTTAGCCCACAGAACTAGTTGTCTCAGATGTCCTTAAAGTCTTAAGTTATTGAGAACCCCAAAGAGATTCCATTGATGAAATTTACATCTATTATGATTTATGGCATTAGCAATTTAGGCAAATAATTTTTATTTTATTTATTTATTCAGTTATTCACTTTGTATTTTAGTGCAGGGTCTATAGGGTCTCACTACACAAATCGGACTTGTAGTGGTTCTATTTTCAGCTTCCCAAGCACTGGGATTACAGGTGCGCACCACCACACCCAGTCTCAATGGCCATCTCAGTGTGCCCTGGGGGCAGGGCCAGCAGCGCAAGCTGGGGATCAAACCTCTGACCTGCATCTGCCTAAGCAGGTGCTTTAATCTGCTGAGCTATCTGGCTGGCCCTTAGGCAAGTAATTTTAATTAATTTGTTTTCTAAAAATAAGACAATTCAGTGAAGAGTATATTATTTTATGTAGAAGAAATCCTTTTCCCGTCTGACTTAGGAGAAAAACGATTGTGTTTCATCAGCTGGGATCAGACACTGGGCAAAAAGTCAGAAAGACACCCAGCATCTGGAAATACAAGTCAGAAAATGCAAAGCCCCACAGGTTCCCGGGGCTCTACCTGTGAATGTGGGACTATTGTCACCTTCCCCACACAAGTGCTTCTCCTTCCTTACCTGGCTCTCGGTTTCCATCCCAGGAGTCCGGCTTCCGCCCTCCTTCGAAGCGAGGGAACTCATCAGGAGTGGGAAGTAAACCCTTCCTTCCTCCTACACAGCAGAGTGAATGACACTGACTCACAACCTGTTCACATGGGCTCGCAGCCACCCACCCTCCAGACCAGGCATCCTCTGCCCTGCTCACCCCTCGGGGTGCCACGACCTCGACCTCTGAGATCTCGACCTCGGGCTGCTTCATCAGAAGCATCAAAACTCTCCTCTGGGCCAAAGTCTTCAGGACCAGGAAAGCCATCCCTTCCTCTTGGAGGAGCACGGCCCTCATGCCTTGGGGGGGCTCCTCTTCGGAAGCTATAAAAGAAAAAAAAATAAATAAAATCAGTCAGTGTCCACTTCCTGGGATATCTGCATTTGTCAGTGTCAAGAAAACCTGACAGGTGGGGGAGACAGCTCAGCAGCACAGTACATGCCTAGCAAGCAAAGGTCCCAAGTTTGATTCCCAGTATCCACCCCCCACCAAAAAAAAAAAAAAAAGACAGGAGAGGCTAGGATACAATGTCCCTGGTAAATAAAGCATAATATAAAGCTATGTATTTATCAAAGTATCTATTCCACAGTCTTCATATCAGAGGCCAAGATAGGAAGGAAACATACAGAAAAGTGAAATTACTTTAAGTTGCTTTTTTGCTTTTAGGAATAATAATAGCAGTGAACACTTTTTGAGTGCTTAATATCATGTTCACCATATACTCTTTTTGTTTCGTTTCCTCCTTACCACTACCAGCTGAAGCTGGTGCTATTAACAACTCCATTCCAGTGAGGCCCAGAGAGCTGAATTCACTTCTTCAGGGACACTCATGAAGGATGGGCTGAGCTTTGAACTTGGACTTGATATTCTACCCAGGCTCTCTGTCATTGCTTTCTAATACTTTCATTAGCATCTACATTTCTATGATGACCTTTATTGCTTACACGGTCAGGAAAAGGGTGTTACAGGCCTTGTTTTGGGGTAGGTGCTCTACACCTGCCCTGCCCTGCCCACAGCCTCCTTGTAGAGTAGGCTTATGACAGCCATGAAACGCGTGCCTCTCTTGGACCCTGGCATGCATGCAGGTCACCTGGCTTGCAGCAGCCCACTCGCTGGCTGGCTGGTAACCCGTGTCCTGACTAGAGACCATATCCCTTCCTCAAAAGATTAGGGAATAGAAGGCTAAGCTCACTGGGAGTATTGCTAAAGCCGGGAGGTACCAAAGAAGCCCGTGCGGAAGCAGAGAGAGTGACCTGCAAGCAGAAAAGGGTATGAATGCACTCTGGAGAGGGCACCACAGACTGCCCTCACATGCGGCCCCTTTTGACCAGGCCTCTGCCCTTCCCCCAGCTTCCACAGCTTTCACACCAACCTTCCACTGTGAAGCTTTCACACCTTCAGGAAGGTCAGAACAGCACCATGAATACCTAGAGAACCTCCTCTCTTCACCATGTGCTTTATCTTTTCTCTATCCACCTACTTAAGAATCATTTTATAAACTGCCTGAAGACCACAAACATGATGCCGCACCATAGAATGCTTCAGTATGTTCCTTCTAAGAGCTAAGACTTTCTCTTACATAACCATTCTCCTACATAACCATTCATTCTCAGAATATAATATTTAATACCCAGGCCAACTGTCATTTCCCCAACTGTCCACCAAACATTCCCTCGAATGGATTGGGTGTTTGAGAATGGGTCTCTTCATGTAGCTCAGGTTGGCCTTGAGCTCACTATGTAGTCCAGGCTGGCTTTGAGCTCGAAGTTAGCCTTGCCTCAGGCTCCCCAGTGCTAAGATTACAGGCATGCATTACCACACCTGGCAGTTGTTTTTTGATTAAATTCATGACTATACATTGTTACCAAGCTGCTTCGTCGTGTGTTTGTGTGTGTGTGTGTGTGTGTGTGTGTGTGTGATTGAACTCAGGCCCTTGCACTTACCAGGCAAGCGCTTATTCTACTGGGCCATTTCCCCGGTCTCAGCTACGTCTTCTTAGTCTCTAATCACAGTCCCCCTACAAGTACTTGTCAGACAAGTGCAAGGTCCTAAGTCCAATTCCTAGTACCTAAAACAACAATCCCTCTTCTCTTTCTCCTGCAGTGTTTTGTCTTTTATGATATGGACATTAGGAAAGGAATGTTCAGATACTGTATATAGGCTGGTCCACAACTGAAATACACCTATTGCCAGGGTGAGCATCTGGGCAAGCACTGCCTAGTCCTCAGGACGCGTTTGTCTCCTTATTGATGACAGAAAGGTGCAGCTCCTCCTGGGCAGCTGGGAAGCAATCTGTGGATCACCCTGCCTCCTGTATCCTTTCCTCAAAGGACTAGCACACACTGCTTACCCTGGCCTACGTCAGCAGTGACACTTAGGGCTCACTGAGGTGTTCTAATTCCATCATGCCTCCCACGGTTGTCGTAGGACACTCTTCTGTGAAAGAAATCCTGGGTCCTCGTACATCTAGACAAATGTTCTACCACTGTACTACATTTCTAGCCCACTTTTAAATTTTAAGATACAATCTAAAGTTGCCTAGGTTGGCCCCAAACTTGAGACCCTCCTGCCTCAGCCTGCTGAGGGGCTGGCATTACAGGCACGAGCCTTTGTGCCCAGTTAGGTCTATTTTTAATAATCTTCTTGGTCCTTAGGTGACTTCACTGCATGCTTCCTGCTATGCTCTGGACACTAGCTGAACCAGTGAGCCAAGACCAGGGCAAAACTGGCCAAGAGGAGGCAGGTGGGCAGCACGAACTCAGTAGGAAGCAGTTTTCCTGACAGACAGCAGGACTCCTCTTCTGTTCAAGCATCACTGCATCACTGCCCCAAGTCCAGGGGGATGCAGAGAATCTAATTTCTCTCATTAGAAAATATCTCCTCTTATGAACTCTTTGTGCCCGCCCCCATACTGAAGCTCCAGTCCCGACTGTGACGCTATTTGGAGGCAGTTAGGGCTTTATGAGGGCATGAAGGAAGGCTCTGATGGCATTAGGACCCTTGTAAGAAGTACAGAGTGCCCTCCCCACCCTGCAGTGTGAGGGCAAAGGGGAGGCTGCAAGCCAGGGAGAAAGTCCTCGTCACAGAGGTCCAACCCTGCAGGACCTCAATCCAGACTCCTAGCCTCCGTCTGTGGAACTGTGATCTAGCGGCCCGAGCAGACTAACAGTACACCTTCTGAGCGACCGGTCCCTCTCCAACTCCTCTGCCATCTAACAGGTCCTTTACTGAGTAGCTACAGAGTACTGCCACTACTGCTGTAGCTCTGAGACAACAAGGAGTTGGCACGGCCCCTCTGAAACAGGCAATAAAGAATAAACAGCCTACCCTCTGTATCCACAGCTGTGGGGTCAACAAATCATGCATGGTAAACAATTTTTATTAACTGTGTCTGTTAACATGCAGGCCTTTTCTTGCCATTAGGTATGGTAAGTCATACGAAGATGACTGAAGTTGATGACAGAAAGTCATAGGTTTTTATAAAAGATTTGGGCATATGTGGGTTTTGCTATGTGTGGCGATCCAGAAACCAGTGCCCCTCATAAACCACTGTGCCAGCCACTGAAGCTGGGTGTGGTGGCCCATGTATGTAATCCCAATGCTGAAGACGCAGAAGGAGCACTACAAGTCTGAGCTGAGTAGTGAGACCTTGTATCAAATAAATAAATTATTTATTTATTTTTTGTATTTTAGGGAAGGGTCTACAGGGTGTTCAGGGTCTCACTACTAGAGTGGACTCGCAAATTGGACTGTTTACAGCCTCCCAAGAGGCACACCACCACACCTATTCTCAACTACTGTCTCAGCATGCCCCGGGGGTGGAGCTGGCAAGGCAGGCCTGGGGATAGAACCCCTGGCCCATGCGCCCACTTGCAGGCGCTTTAATCTGCTGAGCTATTTGGTTGGAATAAATAATAATTTTAAAGAATACTAATGGTCACCACATACTACTTATCATCAAGCAAGTTTCATTTCAGTGCAATAAACACTACACTACTAGGCAAGAGGACAGCTCTACCAGCGTAAGCCACTGCAAGCTGGGAATATTCTTGGCTGGGGAAGAATAAGCATCAAGCCTGGGAAAGCGGAGTATGCACAGCACCACTCAAGAACAGCAGGGCGGTGACAGCACAGGTTTAGGCTGTGGTATGTTACTGACATGAACTGACACCACAAAACATGAGATTCTGCACAAGATGTAGGGATTCAAGATATTCATGGAAGGTAGGCAGATGTCAGTCTCTTGTGCTGTTTCAAAGGCTATGTTTGGTCATCATTATGACCAGCCTTTAAGAACAGGGAACCCTTCATTTTTTAAAAAAAATTGCTCATGCCAGCTGATCTTGCTCCTCAATTAGTCTGGGTTAGGAGACCTGCTGGAGGGATGACTGAAATGTGACTGCACTAACCATCAGCAGACTCTGTCCACTAATGAGCTCACACCAGAGCGACCTATTGGGAGGTGTGGGCCTAGTTGAAGAAAGTGGGCCATGGAGACGTGGCCTTGGGGACTAGATCCTATCCATGGCCCCTTCCTCACATCACATGCTCTATCCAACCTGCTCTGTTGCCTGACTACCATGAGTTGAGGAACTTCCCTCCACCATGCCCTTCCTACCATGATGCTTCTGCTTTGGAACCAGAAACCATGAGCCACCTAAACCACCCCTCCCTTAAACTGTAGCAGTCACACATTTCATTCCAGCAGTAAGAAAGCTGACTAACATATACCCCAATAGCCAATTCTCTTAGCTCTTGCTATTTTACCCTCCCTGGCTACAATATCAGCCATTTTTTACAACCATATGCCTCAAAGGTGTGGACAACCAACCCAGTACCCCTGTACTGTACCACCTACTAGCAATAGTGGCAAGAAATGGGATGAGAAAATAAAGGAACAAATGCCTGAGGGGTAGTTCACTAAGAGTGTTAGACTCAGGGCCTGAAGCCCTACTCTTGAGACTAACAGCAAGACAAGGAAAGTAAAGATGAGGCTGATTATCTGATCTCTGTCCTGAGGACTCGCACCATTAACATCTAGCTCACAGATCTCTTGTACCCATCAAATGATGTGACAGCATTAGGCACAGATTAAGTTATCATCGTTAATTACTAAATCTCACTCCAGATTACAGGTGTGGTGCTGCACAGATGCAATCCCAGCACTTCACAGCTGAGGCAGTAGTGTCCTGCAAGTTCAAGGTCAGCCTGAGCTGCATAATGTGACCATGACTCAAAACAAAACGTTTTAGCTATTCCTGTTTTTTTCTCCATGTGTCTTCTAATTCTTTTATGTTCCCAAGCAAAGTAAAAGTCTAAGCTTGATCTAAATTTAACAAGATTTCCAGTTCAAAGCCAGGGAGATAGCTTAGCAGCTTAAGCACCTGCCTGGGAAGTGCAAGGTCCTGAGCTTGATCCCTGGTACAAAAAAAAAAAAAAAAAAAAAAAAGATTTCCCATCAATCTGCTTTTATTAACTTCTTAGGTAATTACACATAAATCATATCTAATTCATGATCTTTTATTTCTACTTTAGACATTGTGCTCATATTTTACCATTAAATCATGGTGAACCTGGAAATTTCTCATCAGTTCCAAGACATCATCATCATGAACCAAAACACACACCAAAAAAGATTTCTAGGGGTACGGGGAGATGGCTCAGTAGGATAAGCGCTTGATGGGCAAACACCAGGATCTGAGTTCAATCCCCAGTTCCACAAAAAAAAAAAAAAAAAAAAAGATTTCTAAATTGAAAAAACAAAGCAAAAAACCCCATAAAGTATAACTCTGTTTAAAGACTAAATATATAACCTATAAAGGATAGGACCGATAATCAGTGTAGGAATCTTCTCTCCTCCCCAGCAAAATAGGAAAGAGGCCTTTAAGAAGAACACAAACAGCCCCAGGGGAGGCACAATGGAGCCACACAGTGCATATCCCACCTCTCTTCTCTGCGCCCTCGGAAACGTGGATCCTCAGGATCCCTGGGAAATCGTTCATCTCCAGGTCTGCGGCCTTCCCATGCCCCTGGAGGGCCTCGGGCTGCACCCCGACCATCTCCCTCACTGAATTCCCTGTGATCAGGAGGAAATGGAGGTCCAGGTCCCCCTCGTCTCCACTTCTCTTCCTGTGGCAAAGGTCCTCCTCGTCCTTCAAATTCACGTAACCGGTGACCAAAGCGTTTGTCGGGGTGGAAGTCCTCTGGTCTGCTGAAGTCATCAGGAAAGTCTGGATGAGGGCCCCGCCTATCAGGTGGACCCCTGCAGTCCTGGCCTCCTCGGAAAGGGCCCCTCTCAGGCCCGTGCTCTGGGCCACCACTTTGCTCAAGTCGTCTCTCTGACATGGGACCCAGGTGATGGTTGGGAGGGCCTCGGGAGTCACCTAAAGGAAAAAAAAAAATAATGTTACCATGGTTTCCAAGAGGCAGAAGTGCAGGCCTCTGTTCCATCTGTGTGTTTCAGAACACACTCTTCCTTAGAATGCTCTCTCCTGGGTTCTCAGTACACTTACACAGCAGATGTCCCTGGAGCATCATATCATGGGAAGACCAGGGCTCTGGGTGTGGGTTCCCAGCTTCCTTTTTTTTTTAAAGTATTTAGTACAGGGTCTACAGGGTCTCACTACACAGATTGGACTCGTAGTGATCCTCCTGTTTTCAGCCTCTCAAGCGCTGTGATTACAGGCACACACCACCACTTCCAGTCTCACAGTGCGCTCATGAGCCCTGGAGGCTGGGCCGGCCCAGCAGGCCAGGAGTGCCTTAGTTCACAGAGCTATCTATCTGGCCAGCCCTAGCTTCCTTACTAACTAACCTGATTCTTAATAAATTTCTAAGTAACTTGACCCCAGAGAAACTACTGATGCCAAAGGAAGTCAGCAGTGTCTGCATCCTCATATATTCTAGAAAAACACCTGTATCAGATTCCTGGTGTAAGAAATGGGCTTCCTTTCCTCGTTCCTTTGTAAATTCATCAGGGTCATGCATTTCCCAACCAGGAAAGCACCCTTATGGGACAGGAGGTGGCACACCAGGAATTCATTGCTGTTCTTGAGAAGACCATAGAGCCCAGACGAGGTGCCAGGTCTGTATTGTGCCACCTGTGCTGCTGTTCCTTTAACTCCTGGCTTGCTTAATGTCATCCCCTCACTCCCATGAAAGATCGTAACACACTCTTCTATGAAGTTTAAGGAACCAGGGGCCTTTAGCAATTGCCCAGTTTTCTTCCAAGTTTGTACAACACCTTTGCTGATCCTTTATAGGAATGGGGTGTCATCACCTTTCTTTGCAGGCTGCACTGGAATTCCACAAAATATTTTTTAGATTATTTGAATACATGTAATACACTCAAAGCACCCAGGCTAGGGTTATACCTTAGTGGTAGAACATGCAGAGCATGAACCAGGCCCTGTGTTTCATTCCCAGAACCACAAAAGAAAAGGGAATGGAGACTGAATAAAAGTGGAAGGAGGCCAGTGAAATCTGTGGTTATCGCCAGCCAACTCCGAATTCTGAAGGGATTGTTTTCTCCAGCTACTGAGCTATCTACTATGTCACTAGAAGTATATACCTGTCTTCTGCCAACATACAATTCAATTCAAACATTTTTAAAAAGGAGGTAGCTAAGGAACACTCTTGCTTCTAAAGCAACTAAGTTTTTAAATGAAACCCTTCCACGCCTTTCCCAGGTATCCCTGGCAGTCCGACAACTCCTCCATGCATCATGGTCAGCCATAACTCTTACCTTTCCCGCATCTCTTCATTTCATGTCTGTTCCTGTCCCTTACCCACTTCAACTCTTCCTCACCATATGATATAGAGAAGCTTAGAAAGCTTAGTGCACACACATATAGGAATTACACAGAATCCCTTGTTCTCGTGAGTTTGTTGTCCCTTCTGTCTCCTCCCTTGCCTTTGCTGTAAAAACAGCCCCTTCTACATTTTTCTCTGCTCACCCACTTGGCAAACAAATATGCTAGATTCATTTGCCCCTAGCAAGCAGATCACTCAATTTTCCACATGTCCCTGCAGCTAAGGATTGATTTCCTGCTGCCTGAGCCTAATGAAACCACAGACACAGCTGACCTTGGACCTGAGGAATCCACACATGCTCCATTTGAGCTTACCCATGAACATTACTCCTCCCATTACCTCTATCTGTACAAAAGCACTGTGCTCTTCCAAAGAAAGGAACCCACCACTACAAAGTAGGAGCAATGTGGCCACCTAATTTGTAGGGGCAGCGGCAATGAAGGGGCAGCGTCAGCGGGTAATTCAGTAGAGAATGGCAGGGCCACTTCCTCAGCTCTCCCTTCTCCCTTTGGTCCCTGGGAGGAGAAAGAGGAGGAAGAGAGAGACAGAGAAAAGGGCAGAGAAAAAAGGGGAAAAGCAAAGAGGATAAGGTAACCAGTGGGGACAGACACGGGGTAGGAGAGGAAGAGAGCAACTCTCAGTTTGCTGATTGCAGTACTTTGTGGGTCAAAGACTTTTCTCCTTAGGGTTCCCAAAGCTCAGAGAAGGTCGTTGGTGCTCTCTTTATGTCCTTGCAGGCCACTGCCCTTCTTTCTGTGCTATCATTTCCATGCAATGAGACAGAAATAAGTGCTCTTCCTTTGACCGTACCTCTTTCCTCACATAAACTAAGGCAGCTTTAAATTTCCAAAGTCCTGGGACTGTAAAGGCTGACAAGGACTTTTCTTTCTTTTATTGAGACAGGACCACATTATGTATGTAGCGCAGGCTGGCCTTGCACGCACTAATGTGACCCAGACTAGCCTTGAACTCAAGGCCATCCTCCTGCCTCAGCCTTTCAAGTGCTGGGATTATAGGCATGGACAAAGACTTTCCTTACTCATCTGAAGTGAAGAAAAGGACCTAACATGTACCACACAGTGCTATGGGCTTCAGCAATCAAAAATGAAAGTTCAGTTCTGTGAAAATATAATCTCCACAGTCCAGACAAGCTGATTTGTGACTTCTCTCTAGGAAACTGTGTTGACAGAAGTACTCCGTCTCCTTCTGCATCTTCATCCACACTCTCAGCACCCTCTCTACTCTGGATCCAGCACCACACCAGCTTCCACATTCCTGCTCCAACTCTGCACACGTAATGCCAGAGTTCAACACTGCAGCTCAACCAAGGTCTCCAGTGCTTGGCCTGGCTCCCTTTTAGTTCCTGGGATTAATCCTTTGACGTCCAAATGCTCCCACTACTAAGTGCTGACAATTCTCTCTTCACTTTTGATACTATCAGTATGGAGCAACACATGTCAGTATATCCTTTCAAATAGTACACAACAATGTAGGCCCTAAAGAAGTTGATGTGACACAATTTGGGGGGGTCAAGTGAGTAAAAACAAAAATCAGTTGAAATCCTGACTCTTATATCCTGTCAGAAAAATGTAATCAGTAACAGCCTGCTGTTGCAACTGCTTCCCCTGAGCACAGAGCCACCTCTGCTCCCAGCAGGAAGAATAAGGCAGCTGGTACGACAATGCCAAGATCAAGTGAGGAGGACTCAGGTCCCTCACCAGCCTGGCTAAACGTATCCATAAAAATAGCACAGCACAAAGCCAGCACCCGCACAACTATGCCCTCATTTTCCCCGGAGTTCTCCAGACAGTATCAGTAAAACTATCGATTGACTGTAAAAGTACTCAACGTGGCACAATCCGTGCTCTATTCAGCAGAGCAGACACTCACCTTTACTGGGGCCAGGTCCTTGTCCGGGGTTTAGAGGGGGGATCCGGCCTTGTGCTCCCTGCTGCCCTAGGCCTGGGATCAGCGGTGGGGGGCCTGTACTCTGTCCTTCCTGAAAAAGATGATTCAGAAAGGGGATATGAAATCACAGTTAGTGTTTCATGAATAACAGTATAATGCAACAAGATAAAAATATGAGGTTGTCCTAAAGCTTCCAACACTAAATATTAACCTTATAATAAAATTGTCCCTAAAAATGGAGAAAAGGATACTTCTCTTGCCAGAGTAGAAGGGAAGGCCCTGTATTTTAAATCTGCTAACATTTTACTTAAAGACATATCTTTTCTTATAATGTCAAGCAAGAACTTCTAGAAGAAGAAAGTCTAGCAACTGTCCAGGACAGGTAAGCTCTGCCACCAAAGCCATGACAGGAAGTAGATGGTTCTCTCAAAGAAACACTAGGATTGGCTTTCCTATCTTGGGAGCACATGTGATAAGAAAGCAGCTGGTGCTGGCTTCCCCTTCACTTCCTCTGATCTCTGTCCTGCAAGGTCCCTTCCTAAGCAGCCTGCTGCTTCTGCCTGATATGTCACCCTACCCACCAGTCTGGACTCTCAGTTCCTGCAGCTCTATCTGATGTAAACCTATGGCTATCATCCTCATAATCCCAACTCCACCTTTCCCCTGGTCCCATCTGTGTTTTCATCTAGCTGGGTCTAAACTCTAAATTCTCACACTATCTAATGACTTTGGATCAGATATCTTGACAAGCAAATATATATCATTCCTTTTTACAAAAGATACATTTATTAGAATGACTAGACCTACTATGAGAATAGCAGTTTCAAAAATACCAATAATAAAGCTGCCTTCAGGTCTCAAACTAGCCACACAAAGAAGTGGCCTTACAGGAGGCACTTCTTGTGCCAAGGCAGCCCAGTACCAGTAATTTCCTTCCCTGCCCCTTTCAGCTCAGGACAGCCTTTCAACAGCTTTTGTATGGTTACTTACAGAGACCTGAAAACAACTTCACTACATTAAACCAATGCAGATAGCTGGTCTGGGAATTTGGTCTGGGAAAGACTTAGTCATATACATACATCAACTCCCCATGAAGAATGTAAGGTACTACAAACATATACTAATAAAAATTTAAAACTTAAAAATAAATAAATAAATAACTGGCCTGGTCAAAAAGAAGAAGTCGTATTTCAGCATCTATGAAATATGAACAAAAAGTAGTTCGCGAGACTAGAAATCCCTACACAGTGTCCAACCTTCAGATTCATTCTGTCAATTTCTACAGGTTAACTAAAAATTTAGGGTCATTATATTTTTCAAGCATAAAATCTACCATATGGATGAGAAATATTATTGAACTGTCAAAGAAAATGAGGCCTGGCCTCTTGAACCTGACATGTTCCTAATTTCAGTCAAATTGTCACAGCTTAAATTCATTATTTTTTTTATCCTACTAAATGAAAACTATTATTCATTATCATCAGGACAAAAAAAAGGCGAAGTAAATAAATATTATAGATACATAAGTAAAATATATAATGCTTCACACTGTAGGGCCATTTAGGACGGCAATTCTAGATTTTATTCTACACTTTTTTTTGAAATCAAATTGGTAGGACAGTTTCAATAATTAACACATTGCATACATTCTTCCTAGTGGTTAATTGCTGTACAAGATGCGGACATGATATCCTATTTATAAACACCATTAGAGCAAATCATTCTATTCATTAGGAGAATGTAACTATATATCTATCCTAACCACTTTGAATACACAGATACAAAATGGATATTCATCTGTATACCCTTTTTTTGTTAAGTTCCATTATTTGAATATTATAGGTGTGTAAACTCAGTAAAACATTTTAAAAGAGTCCAGTAGCCCATAATAGTATTGGGTCTTCTGCTTGACTGGCAATGTCAGTAATTGTTGACCTGAGTCCCTTACAGCTCAACATAACAGCATGGCTTTACTTCCTATATTTCATTTTTATACTTTTCTGCTGGATGGTTAAGACCAAGGTAAAGCAAGACCTATGCAACAAGAGTTGTAGCTTTTGGGTCTGATAAGATCAGTGAAATCCCCTCAGGATTTATCCTGAGATCCTGCATCTCAGATTGTAGAACCTTTGTCAGTGTCACCCATGCAGATGAGTCACGGCCATTGCTTGGCCAATGTGCTCTCTGTGAAAGCCTGAGAGAATGTTTTCTCTCCATGTGACTCTCCTTAGGCACACTCTACATCATCGATCTTTATTCTATATTCTGAAAAGTGCCAAATAAAAATCTGAAACTGAAACACCAACAAATTTTTCCTTGGTGGGACATTTGTAGCTCCTGAAAGACCTACTAAAGACTACCACCCAATTTATTCATTTAGGTAGTTCTTTTACTTCAGTAAACTTCAGATTACAAATTCTTAGTCACAACAGACTGCTTGCTACATACAGATCTGTAACAGCCCTTCTCCCAGATACCTGGACAACACGGGGAATTACCGTCACTCACTTTTGGGCCACAACTCGGTTCAGGGACAAAACCCAGTTGGTCATAGCCCAAGAATGCTCTTCCAGAATAAGAACTTCAGCAGTGCAGTGTGGAACAGAGCCAAACAATGTTAAATCCCTTCATGCTCATGAAATCTTTTTGTAATTCAACCTACAACACTCCAAACTCTCTCCACACTCTCTCCACACTGCTCAAGTTTGGTGCAGGAGTAATAAAACTAGTCCCCCAAAGCAGGACCAAGGAAATGTCTACAGAAACACTCCTTCTTGCTAAAGTCACCATTTGGAATGCTCAATTTTGGAATCACAAAGTCTCTAAAAGCATTCATTGAAATGAAAACTGCGAGGTACACAGTCCTATCTATAACTTGTGAGGTAAGTATCCTGTCGCATCCTCTTTAGAAGCAGGCTAACAGCCAAGTCAAAGGCAGGTTGGTTGCTGGCAGGGCAACAGGACACTAGGCTACAATGTCAAGGGCCCAGAAATGGAGGTACAACAGCCTGAGGCACCCACAACACATCAGGCCTCCTCCTCAGAGCCACAGTTCTCTTGGAGCCCTGGGACTAACATGAACTACATTCAATTATTTTCTGGAAGAACCTATAAGATTAATACTAGGATCTGTTAACAGTGGTAGAGCCAGATTCTTGTCTCACCCATTTCTTCTTCAGCCAAGATGTTATCTTACATCACCATTACCACTCAAAAAATGCTTTTCACAGTTCTAGCAGCAGCACTTCAGCACAAAGCATGTTTTCCCAATGTGTTAATGCATACAAGTTAGAAATAATACCTGACTGAAGGGGGCCCGGGGCCCATCACCTAACAGGGGTGTTTTCTGCTGCTGGAATGGTATTGGCCCTTGAGATGGATGAGGCCCTCTTGCTGGATTCTGCTGTCCCTGAGGTCCAGGAGGTCCTTGCATGCCACCCTGGGGTGGAGGTCCCAAAGACCCCTGGGGCGGCCCCTGCTGACCCTGTGAGCCTGGAGGCCCTCGCAGTTCCTGGGGAGGGCCAAGCATTGATCCTTGGGGTGGAGGCCCCTGCATGCCCCGCATCTCCTGAGGACCTCTCATTTCTTGAGGGCCATGTCCCAGCAGTCCACTTGGAGGATGAGGCCCTCTCATTTCTTGAGGTGGATGGCCCATCATCATCCCTTGGGGAGCAGGACCCTGATTCTCCCGAGGACCTGGAGGTCCCTGCATTCCTCTTGGATTCAATCCCATCAGAGGTCCCTGAGACACAGGACCTTGGATCCCTTGAGAGCCTGGCCCTCCTTGGATCCCATGAGGATGAGGAGGTCCTTGCATTCCTCTGGGACCAGGTGGTCCTTGAATACCTTGAGTTCCAGGAGGCCCCTGTGGGCCCAAGTGGCCCTGAGGACCAGGTGGGCCTTGGGGGCCTAGGTGACCTTGTGGGCCAGGTGGACCTTGAGGACCCATATGACCTTGAGGACCAGAACTACCTTGTGGTCCAGGTGGCCCTTGAGGTCCCAAAGGACCATGAGGTCCAGGATGCCTCTGCATTCCTTGGGGTCCATGCATGTCCTGAGGCCGAGGCAGCCCCTGGGGCGGGCCCTGTGGCCCTTGTGGTCCCATAAATCCTTGTGGTCCTCCAGCCCCCTGATGCAGTGGAGGACCTTGTGGTCCCATTTGTCCCTGAGGCCCTGGAGGTCTGAATTGTCCCTGTGGACCAGGAGGCCCCATCTGAGCCATGTTCATAGGCATCTGCTGAGATGGATGGGGCTGTTGAAAACCTTGAGGAATCTGAGACATTGGGCCTTGTCCTGGAAAGGGTTGAGGTCCAAGGAGAGGGGTGCCAGATGAGGAAGGAGGCTGAATCTGCTCGGCCTGTTTCTGCGCAAGTCTTTCAATTTTAAGTTGCTGTAATAAAAGAAGAAAAGTATGCTGAATAAAAAGCTGGAGCCCTCAGTCACGACAATATTGCTGTCACATATCTCATCAGGGGAGCTGCTCAACCTCTTAACAGTCAAAATTAACTACTGTCCACTCATCATGCAAACATCCGAAGGGTGCTCCTGACCATTAAAGTGCAGCCAGACTCCTTCACACAGATTCCTCTAGTCTGGGAAAATGGCAAGAAGATTATTCACATCTTGTAGGGGGAAAGCCCAATCATGACAGTATTTTATCATTCTGGTAGCTATCACAGATAGAAAAAAACCAGAAACAAGCTATTTATTCTATTAGCTAACAGAAAAATTCTTCTTCCTAGTGATAAATGCATCAAAATTAAAACTAGCTTGGCATTGGCTTTTCTACTGAAAGTGTATATTAGTGTACACACACAATGCTCCATTGATCTGGTTGTAGAAGTGCAAGAACTAGGCTTCACCTAGAAACTAGCTGATACCACAGGGACAGGACTTTCACATGCTCAAAAGAGTATAATAAAAGCATCATCACTATGTCCTGAGACCAGCTTCCATGCCTCCATCCCTCCCCAGCTCCACACACACCTCCAGAAGCTGTGGGTTCGTGTACTGCAATGTGGCCATTTCTTGTTCAATTTCTGCTTGGGTTTTTTTCTTCTCTTCCAATTTAATGTCCTCTTTTCTGTCATTCAGTACTTCATTTGGAGCAGGAATTGGAACTTTGTTTTGCATCCAAGCCTTAGAAAAGAATATTAAAATATACCCTACTATAAAACATGCGTTTATTTTGTACTAAAAATATCACTGTACTTGTTTTATACCATTTGTATACATGTGGTGATATTAATGCTGAATGGTAAAATTCAGGAATTAAAATTTGACTCCATAATTAAAAAAAAAAAAAAAAGACAAAATATACCCTAAATATAAAGATTACGATAGGAGGTCATTCTACAGTATCATCTGCTCAGTCTAAGTTGCTGAACTCGTAATGGCAATTCTTAATGACATGGGAATGGAGTGAGGCACATACATTACTAGACAGAAATTTCTACATGACAAAAACTACAAGGTATTGCATGTTATTAAGAATCCAGCAGCCAGGTATGGTGGCGCACGCCTGCAATCCCAGTGCTTGGGAGCCTGAAGCAGGAGGTCTGCCACAATTAATGGCCAGCCTAAACTACATACCAAGACCCTGTCTCAAACAGGAAGAGAAGGGTGAGGGGCGAGGGGAGGAGGGTCGAGGAGAGGAGAGAACAGAAAGAACAGAAGAGAACAGAGGAGAAAAGGAACATTTTGCTGGGTGTGAGTAGCATGACACCTACAGTTTCATCATTCAGGAAACTTGAGGCAGGAAGATTATCTGAGTTCAGGAATTTGAAATCAGCTTGGGCAACACAGTGAGAACCCCATTTCAAAAGATGTCACTACCATGGGGCATGCCTTTACTCCTAGCTAGTTGGGAGGCTGAGGCAGGAAGACTTAGTCTGAGGCAGTTCAGGCAATTTTCAATCCTATCTGAAAATAAACAGTTTTTTAAAAAAAAAAAAGGGCTGGGGATGTAGCTCAGTGCACAACAGTGAAGGGAGAGGGGAGGGAAGGGAAGAGGGAAAGAGAGAGGGGAAGGAGACAGGCAGGCCTTGTCAGCCTCGATAGCAGGGACACAACGTTGAGGGCACAAGTAAAGCAGAGGGGGCCAGGGAGATAGCTCAGTAGAATAGGCACTTGCCTGGCAAGTGCAAGGTCCTGAGGTCAATCCCCGGTACCTCAAAAAACAAAACAAAACAAAAAAACGCTTTGGTCCAGGGAGATAGCTCAGTTGAATAAGTGCTTGCCTGGCAAACACAGTGTCCTGAGTTCAATCCCCAGTACCCCCACACCAAAAAAAAAAAAAAAAAAAGATTTGGGTGGTAAAATTATGGGGCTGGGAAGATAGCTCTAAGTGCCTGCCTGGCAAGCACAGGGTCCTGAGTTCGATCCCCAGTACCACAAAAAAAAAAAAAAAAAAATCATGAAACACAAAGCAAAAGCCAGATATTCAACATTCTCTGTTCCATGTCTTTCTTCTTTCTCCTCTCACAACTTGCAGAGTAAGTAGGTGAGCAGGGAAGAGGATACAGAGTATTCATGGCAAATTCAACACAACTGCAAGGCAACAGACAGGTACCAGGCCAAAAAACACGAACATGAAAAGGCTGTGGAAGTGTAGAGTACGCAAGCAACTCCAATGCATGAGGCAAGCTGAGAGAACATTGGCCCAGGGAGCCTACTACGTGGTCTCTCAGCACGCCGACTGGTTACTCACCTGCTGGAACTGAGCAGGAATAGGCTTAGCATAAGGGACTTTTTTCTGAGGCACTTTTTTCTGATCTTTTTGCATCACTTCCTCCATTCCCCAGTCTAAGCCTGGTATCGTCATTTCAATTTCATTTGATTCATCTTTCCCTGAAGCCATAGAGAGAAGCAGTTAGCCCCTTCAGTGAAAAAAGTTGCACGAAATCTTTTGGAAGAATAGTTTTAAATATTAGGCCCTTTCACAAACATTTCTCAATCTAAATCATGCTGGCATTTCAACCTAAAATTACAAAAATTTTATAAAAATGAAATTAGGTACATATGGTTTCTCTTACCCATCTGCTCTTGTTCCATAGCTAGTTTTAGTTGCTCTGGTATCCCCATCCCGGGAATTACTGCCAGGCTATTAGGTTCAAGATCATCTACAAATAATAACATACTCATTGTTAGTATAAATTTTATCAAACTAGTGGCCAATAACATTAGCACTTTATAAAAATGTATCATGTCTTGGGTGATTTATAAATCAAAAGACTACAAAACTGAAATTAATTGTACATAACCTTCCCAATCCCTAACACCCTTTGGTGACAGAGTATGAGCACTCTATAGAAGGGCGAATGTCCAAGCCTTACCATACTCTACTCCATCTTCAGACATTCCAGGCAACAGGTTCAGATTATATCGATCTCGCATTTTATCACCTGGCCGGTTTCGAGTCCAGAATTTGCTGTCCAAACAAAAGTAATGGGAGAGGGAAAACATAGCTGCAGTGTTTTTCGGAGCAGTTATGGTACTCTTGGTAAACAAATTTTTACAATGCCATCTTTCTCAAAATGTAAACTGTGCAAATATTTTGTTTTTTAAAATCAGAAAGCAAAAATAAAATTGGATAAACATGTTAAATATTCAGCATTATTTTTGCAACATAAGTATTTGTAGACCTCTATAAAAATGCTTCTAAAAACAAGATGAAATATAATTCAGTA
Organism: Octodon degus; assembly: GCF_000260255.1. NCBI lineage: Eukaryota > Metazoa > Chordata > Mammalia > Rodentia > Octodontidae > Octodon > Octodon degus. The sequence goes on along the minus strand of NW_004524590.1, from coordinate 1,934,188 downwards.
CATCAATAAACGCAAATACATGTAGTATTTCCCACTACTCCATGAGTACAATAATTCCTTACAGCTTTTCACTAGAAAACTTACCTAGTATGGTCATTTGAGCCTGAGCAGAGAATATGTCCAAGAGGGTGCCAGGCCAGACTCCAGATCATCCCTTCATGGGCCATCTCCATCCCACCCACTTCCTTCTCAACCCTGCAACACCATAAAGAAGTTTATTTCTTTTAGCCTTAAGACAAAACTATTTACCCTCCCTTAAATCAGAGGGGCTGCATTTTCTATTCCAAGCTAAATTTATAAAACCTGCAGGCATATACTGATACAGAAAATACTAAAAGCTCAGAAAAAATGCAAACTTGTGTCATATTTGTTTGCTTCATGATGCTTGCCTCATGAAATACCCTCTTTACTGGACTTACCTGAATCAACAGAATGTGGCAAAGGCATGCTGCACGACCCAGAGACAAGGTCAGAGAAGATCACTTCCTACCTGAGTCTCTCGGCATAACCTTCCCTGAAAGTTCCCAATAGGGACCAGACAGCATGTTTAAAAAGCACATGCCACTGGGAGAAGCCATGCAAAGGTGCTCGCGTACATAATCCTCAGATAAGCCTAACCTTCAACTTTTCCCAGTCCCTGACTGGGAAATTTTCCTATTTCAGGCCTCAAACACAACACAGCAGAAATAAGCCATCTCTGCTGCGTCTTGTCCAAATTTCTCAAGCAGAATAAAATGCTTCTTTCATGCCACAGAAAAAATAATTGTGTGTTACTTCTCTTTAATGAGCTGGAGATCAAACCCAAGACCTTGCACGTACTAAGCGAGCACTTTATCACTGAACTATAATCCAGCCTTTTTTACATACCCAACATGCCAGAATAATAAAGAACCATCAGATCCTCCACTGGCAAACAATCCTTCGTGAACAGGATGCCAGGCCACAGCTGTAAAACAATAACACAGGCAAAGAAAATTACTTGTGTCCGAGAATGATGTATATAGTCAGTAGTCACCGGGAAAAGAAGCATTTCAAAGCCACTAACCTGTGGCTTCTTTCTTATGACCTCGGAACACTTGAAGCTCTTCTTTCAGGTTTCGGATGTCAAAAAGCTTACAGAGATGGTCACGTGATGCTGTGAGTAACCAATTGCCATTGAGGTTTAATTTTACTTCCATGACTGTATTTTTATGAGCATGACTAGAAATGAAACACCAAGAAAATAGTCAGAATTCAAAACAAGCATCTGTTGATATAATGACCATTTTGTTTAAGTGTGGTCTACAAATAATAAAGCAGGCACCATTATGGGACGATAATTAAAAATACAATTGGGGGCCGGAGAGATGGCTCAGTAGAATAAGCACTTGCCTGGCAAGCACAAGGGCCTGAGTTCAATCCCCAGTTCTGCCAAATAAATAAATAAATAAATAAATAAATAAATAAATAAATTAAATTAAATTAAATTAAATAAAAATACACTTGAAGAAAATAGATCAACAAAATGCCCACTACCTAAACATCACACTCACTATCCAGCAAAATAGTAAAGCTTCAATTGGACAGAAGTTTCATCTGAAGAGCAGGAGAAACACATTAAAGCCATGAAATATTCAATAAAGCTCATTAAACTTTTAAAAGGCTCCAAACACAGTGAGTGGTACATGCCTTTAATCTTAGCTACTTGGGAGGATTACACCCCAGTTCAAGGCCAGGTCTACCTGGCAAGACCCTGTCTCAAAATAAAATTTATCAGGGGGGTTGATGCCTGGGAATGTAGCTCAATACTCCCTGGGTTCAATAACCAGTATAAATAGATAAATAGTCCAGCAAGATAGCTCAGCAGACTAAGTGCCTGCTTAGGCAAGCACAGGGACCAGGGTTCAATCCCTGGCACCACACGCTGCACAGGCCCAGCCCCCAGGTATGCTGAGCCAGCCACCGGGACCACACATGGTGGCACATGTCTATAATTCTAGCACTGGGGAGGCTGAAAACAGTAGGATCACTACAAGTCCAAGCTGTGTAGTGAGACCCTGTACTAAATACATAAGTAGAAAATAAATATAGTATGTATGCATGTATGTATGTAGGTCAATGACATTCCTTTTACTAAACCAAAGAACTTGAACTAAAGACATGACATCCCAAGGCCCATGCAGAAGAAGTACCCAAGGGACACCATTCCCAAGGGACACCATCCCCAAGGGACACCATTCCCAAGGGACACCATTCCCAAGGGACACCATCCCCAAGGCATGTACGTGGCTGTGTCCATGGAGCTTTCCAGGGCAGCACTGCTCCAACCAATTCACATGGTGGGTAGTTCACTTCCCTATCCAACAGCTTGAGCAAAAGAACTGTGTATTCATGTAACTGTGTATTCCATGTTTACAAATAACTCAGAAACAAAAAACAAAAACCTGTATCATGCAGCTACATTTTAAGCAAGCACATAAGCCAAACACTGAAAACTGCCTCAAAAGTTGAAGGAAGCCTTCTCTATAAATAGATCAAAGAGAAGGCTAGGCTATGCCTAGTGAGAGGCACAGACATGAGCTCTGTACCATGCCAAAAGGTGTTCTCTTACTCTTTTGGGTCCTCCTTTCCAAGATGATGAAAAAAAGAAGGAACAACGGTGGTGCCAAAAAGGGCCGTGGTCACATGCAGCCTATCTGCTGCACGAACTGAGCCCAGTGCATACCCAAGGATAAGGCCATTAAGAAGTTTGTCATGTGGAACATAGTGGAGGCCACCGCCATCATGGACATTTCCAAAGCGAGTGTCTTTGACAGTTACATGCTTCCTAAGCTATATGTGAAGCTGCATTGCTGTGTGAGCTGTAGCATTCACAATAAAGTGGTCAGAAATCGATCTCATAAGCCTGCAAGGACTGAACTCTTCCACCCCGATTTAGACCTGCTGGTGCTGCCCCACGACCTCCACCAAAGCCCATGTAAGGGGAGCTGGGACTTAATGGGCTGAAGAAAACTCTTGAGAAAGAAATAATAAATTGAATATTATACTTAAAAAAGAAAAGGTATGTTCTCATGAGGAGAGACAAGACAGATAGTGACAACACTACCTGTGGCAGCTGAGCCAAATATCAAGCTTTATTTCACTACAAATTTAGGCAAAAGTCCTATTTAGTTAATATAATTTTATAGATCCAAATCCATCTTCTACCTAAATTACTTTCTTAAAAATACGCAGAAGAGGGGCTGGCGAGATGGCTCAGTGGTCTAAAGCACCTACTTGGAACAAGCCTTAGCAAACCACAGGGACCGTGGTTCAATCCCCCAGCACCACATGCCAGCCGGCCCCGCCCTCTGGTGGGCTGAGCTGGCCATACACACACACACACACACACACACACACACACACACACACACAATATAAATAATAAAATAAATAAATTTAAAAAAAAAATTAAAAAGGCAAAAAAAAAAAAGAAACAAAAAAACAAAGAAAATAAAAAAATAAAAAAAAATAAATAAATAAAAAGAAAAGCTTGTTTTGACCAGATTTTTCTTTCCTCCTTTCCACCCCTTGACATTCTTCAGGACGAGTGCTCGAACAGATGTGGACATTGGCGATCTGACTTGGGAGCAGAAGGAGAAAGTCTTGAGATTGCTCTTTGCAAAAATGAATGGCCTGGCCCCGAGGTAATTTCTTGTTGCCGCAGTGAAGTGCAAAGTTGTTGTCCAAGCTAGAAACCCAGAAACCATGAA
>NW_004524590.1:1916652-1930357 GCF_000260255.1 Octodon degus | reverse complement strand
AAAAAATACGCAGAAGACAAAAAAAGCTAAAAGTTAAACAACATGAGCCACTTTTGTTTCCTGTGTCCAGGGATCAAGGTGAGGAGGTTCCTATCACTTACAGTGTTGCAAGACTCTGCCCAGTCTTGGGATCCCAGAACTTGATTGGCTGTTGACTATCTTTACTTCCCGAAACAACTAACCCTTTGGTTGGATGCCAGTCTACACATTTCACATCAGCACCATGCCCTGTCGGAAACAAGTTAGGATAAAAAACCTCATCAGTCACATAAAATTAAATCAGGACTTTGTAGTTTAAAGCAAAATAGAGAAAGAAGTTTTCATCTTAGTGTTCAGTCAATTCAAACTTCTGAAGACATCTGGGATATAGCAAGCTCTCTACCTATGTCAGGAAGCACAGAAACAACTCTCTCCTAAATTATGCACAGCTTCTCGCCTGCTGGCCAGAAGGGCAGCCAAGGCCTCTTGGAAGCTGCATATCTGAAGACCCAAAAATAAAACTTTTCATGCTGTTCCTGACTACCTTAATCATTAGATCAAATGTCATCATTCACTTCAGTTTTCCTAATTTGTGGCAGTCCGTATACTTTAATGTAAATCCAGGCTTAAACAACACCACTTTCTAGACATGAAGACAGGAAAAGCATTATAGAATGCATTTACTCATTACTCTAAGTGGGTTTACTGAAGCCCAGGAGAGAGAAAAAGAAATATTTATGGCTGATTCACATATAGGCTAGGGTAATAAAGTTACTAAAAATCACAAACATAAAAATCTGAAAGAAGTGGTTATATTTCAGAACTTGAGTGCCACACCTATTCTCCAGAATACTTTATGTCAGCATTTAAGAAAGCTTCCACTCCTATCGCAGACTGAAGCTGGCCTGGGAAAGTTACAGGTGGGAAGGGAGGGATGTGGAAGAAAAGAAGCTATGGCAAAGGTAGAAAGGGAAGGAGAAGTCTCTGGGGACTGGGAGTGATATGCACCCGTGAGGAGAAATGCTCATCTCACATGGGCTGGAGCTCATCTCCTCAGTGCCCCACGCTGGCAAGCAGAGGGAGTGGCACACGATCTGGAGGCCATCTAGCAGTGAGGAAAGAAAGCAAGAGGTACACAGCCCACAGTACAGGAAACCCAATGCTTAGGTTTTACCATCAGGAAATAATGGATAGCCAAAAGTATTTGTCTAGAAGGACGTTTACTCTGAGGCAGTTTAGTTTCAAATGTCCTCAAATAGAACACAAATATATTACAGTAAGCATATGTAACACAAACAAATACTGCTTTCATTATAAAGGATCCCACAGATGATTTAATAATGCGATTAAAATGGCCAAGTACTAAGTTTATTTTTAAAAACTCAGTGTGTAACATCACCATAAAAGACAAATCAAGAAAATGAGCAAGTGCGTATGTATCCCTATGTGGAGGAATAAGGCAAGAAGTCAAGATTCAAGCTGTTATGAAAAACATTATTAAGCTGGGAGGTGGGATTTTTGTTTTATTTTCTAGGGGTTTGTTTTGTCATACCAGAGAATGAAACCAGGGCCTTCTCACTGAATTACACCCCAACCTTCCTCCCACCCCAGCTGGGCTCAAACTCGTAATCCTCCCGTGTCACCCTCCTAGAGTGCTGGGATGACACGTGTGTGTCACTACACTCATCAGGAGGTAGTGTTAAGGTGATTCTTCTTCTCCCTGTTTTTATATTTTCTTCAGAGAAATTAATTTGCAACTGGTATCTGAGGGTACAAAAAGGGTGGTTTTATTGTGGTGCTGTCGTTAGTAAAAAAGAACTGAAGGAAGCCAGGGAAATAGCTCAGTAGAATAAGTGCTTGCCTGGCAAGCACAGAGTCCTTAGTTCAATCCCTGGTATAGGAAAAAAGAAAAAAAAAAAAAAAAAGAAAAAGAAAAAAAGAAATGAAGAGAGGTGGCAATAGCCGACTGGACGGCACCTGCTCTTGGACTTTGCTCTTTCCTCAAAACTTAACTTGGCTGGGATCAAGAAATCAGGTGAATTGGAAATGAAGAGCATAGAAAAGAAAAACCCTTTGCCTTGGAAAGAAATGGCTGAACAGGAGGAAAAAAAACAGGCAAACTAGGCCTTTTTATCAAGACAGCACCAAAGGTGAAGGAGGAAGCCCCTGCCCCTCCCAAAGCTGCAGCCCAAGCAAAAGCTTTGAAGGCCAAAAAGGCCATGCTGAAAGGCATCCACAGCCACAAAAAGAAGAAGACACGAACGTTACCCACCTTCCACTGTCCCAAGACACTGTGGCTCTGGAGGCAGCCCAGATACCCCCAGAAGAAACAACCTTGACCACTATGCCATCAAGTTCCCCGACCACAGAGTCGGCTACGAAAAAGATGGAGGACAACAACACACTCGTGTTCATTGTGGATGTCAAAGCCAATAAGCACCAAATCAAAAAAGCTCTGTGACATTGATATTGTCAAGGTCAATACCCTAATCAGGCCTGATGGAGAAGGCATATGCTTGACTAGCTCCTGATTACGATGCATTGAATGCTGCCCACAAAACAGGGATCATCTAAACTGAGCCCAGCGGCCAGGGAGATAGCTCAGTGAGTAAGTGCTTCCCTGGCAAGCTCAAGGGCCTGAGTTCAATCCCCGGTTCTGCCTAAATAAATAAATAAATAAATAGCTGAGTCCAGCTGGCTAATTCTAAATATATACCTTTTTCCCCCATTTAAAATAAATAAAGGCAAATGGTAACGGGCAGCTGAGTGTGGAGGAGAAAAGGTCTGTGTTGCACCTTGATTTCTTCAAGCACCAAGAACAAGGCCAAACCTGTCTCTCCCACCGGCTGATGTGCTGGCAGGAAGGAAACGACTGTGTGCTGGCCAAGGAAGAAGTTGGGTGGTGGCAGGGACAGTGAGATCCAGAGTAAAATTCATGCTGTGTGGCAGGTTGTAAAATGCAATTTATTGACTGCTGTGGGAAGGGGATGACCCTTTTTATTCAGAGACAGTATCCTGGCAAGAGTCCCTAACTTGGCCAAACCAAGCTCACACTTGTAAATTCTCCTGCCTCAGCTTTCCTAAGTGCTGGGATTATATGCCTGGGCTTCCATGCTCAGCTTCAAGAGTGTCTTTTTTGTTGTTGCTCAAATAATCTTAATTACTGGAATGTACCATTTAATATGCAAATAAAATTTAAAATAAAAACAAGTTAACAAAAAAAGTAAAACTAGAAAAATTGAAATAGACCAGTCAGTTCTCCTAGGCACTTCATTGCCTTAAAAACTTTGTTATTAATGATCAGACACCAAAATGACAAGGCAGAAAATCTCAAAAATTTATGGGCTACTATCACCCAAAAATAAGCTATGTATGAATTTTAATACAACAAATTGAAGATTATGGAAAATACGTGAGAAGCATTTTCAGATTATAATGTACTATGCAAAAAATATCTTCTTAGGAGCCATCTCTATCTTCACCCTCAGTGAAACACTTCATAATGTGTACCAGTACACAGATGCACTCATCTTAAAGAAGAATATGCAAAAATAATGGCTATCAACCTTGAACTCAAGTCTTCTAAAATTTACTTTGGTAAAATCTAAACAATGAGAAATTCCATGAACTTATCTGTATCAATCACAGATATAAATCAACTGACTGGTACTGATGATGTAATTTGGGAGGTCACAGTGCTTAACAAAAAAACTAGTAACACTAGCAAACATATTTAAGAATGGTATTATTCTAAACAAAAATGTATTGCTGATTTTTACATGACAATTTACAAAGTTCTCTAATGGCTGAAGAACTTACTCTGGATCACAGCTGATATGTGACAGAGCAGAAAATTTAATGCAAAAAGCCCCTGCATAAAGTATCCTGAAAAGTATAGAATAAAATTTTTGTTTCGTTTTGAGACAGGGTCTTCCTATGCAGCTCAGGATGGCCTTGATCTCACTATATAGCCCAATCTGTTCTCAAACTTGTGTCAATCTTCCTATCTCAGCCTCCCCAAGTTCTGGGATTACAGGTATATGCCACCACATCCAGCATTATTTTTTGAACCATGCTTGTATTAACTTTTAAAAATTAAATAAAGCTATTTAAGCAAGTACGCACTCCTCCGAAACAAAGAGCTGAGTGTGGTAATACTCAACTATACTCCCAGTACTCCAGACTGGCAGGACTGTAAGTGCAAATCCAGCCTGGGCAATTTAATGACTCTAAGAGATCCTGTCTCAAAAATAAAAAGGGCTCAGGAGTCAACATGTTAACCTTTGCAGCTTAAAAGCTCTCCCCAATACATACAAGAACAAATATATACACACTTCTTAAAAATGCATAAACTGTGCCTGAAAGAACAAGAATGAGATACTAACTGCCTTCAATGAGGAAACCAAGTAGGTACAGAAAAAATGGTAAAGCATTTTAACGTACCAGCAGCCCACAGCCCAAAATCAAAATGTGAAATTCACTAATATTTGATTTTGGGGCCAGGGAGATGGCTCAGTAGAATAAGCACTTCCCGGGCAAGTGCAAGGGCCTGAGTTCAATGTCCCGTTTGGCAAAAAAAAAAAAAAAATTTAAAATATATCTGGTACAGGGGTCTCACTATGCAGCAGGGATTCGTAGTGATCCTGTTTTCAGCCACCCCAGTGCTGGGATTACAGGTGTCTGCTGACACACCCAGTCTCAGTGGATCAGCATGCCTGGGGACAGGTGCCACAAAATATTTCAAAATCTTTACGAGCCAACATAAATGCATAGGCAGAAAATGTCACACTATGCATAAAACTATTAAAAATGTTGCTTAAGTATGTATACATATCAATTCCACATGATGAAATGTGTTTCATATGCATCGAAATCATAGACTTAAAAGAAAAATAACATTAATAGGCCTGGTATACTCCTGTAATTCCAGTACTATGCGAGTTCTCCACACTGAACAATTTAGCAAGACCTTGTCTCAAAATAAAAATTAAAAAGAGTGACAATGTAGCTCAGTATGAAGATCTGGGGTTTGATGCCCAGTATCACTAACACCAAGAAAAAAATCACCGAAAGTTACCTTCAGGATATGTATGTAAGGTATATTTGCAACAAGTATATTTTGTGTTCAGACTTACTTTTGTGTTCAGTCCTAGCCCCAAAAGATGTATTATAATTTTCCCCCCAAAATCTGGAAAAAAAAAATAAAATTAGAAATACTTCTAGTTCCAAAAATTTCAGATAAGAGACACTGAACCTATGCACTGTTTTCTGAAACACAAAAACTAGTTCAGGCAGGGGGCCCAATTGGAAAAATCCTAATTGCCTCTGGAAAGCAGATGTGAAATCTTTATAATAGCCCACACCATTTTTATATTTTCTTAAGTGAAAACAGAAAACATTAAACTAGCATAGAAATAAACTGATATATAACTGCTTCCATATCCTGGGAAAAGTTACAAATTTTCCATTGCAGTGTCAAAAACTATTCAAATGAGAAAAGGCAGTCTTTTCTTATCAATGAAGACATGTTTAGTCTCCTAAGTAACAATTTAAGAGGACTCTGTTTCTATATGGCCAAATCTGATCATATGCAACTGCAGTCCCAAGGAGTGGGATATGGCTCTGTGGTAGAATGCTCTGGGTTCAACACCTAGTGCCCTACCAAAGCCAAAAATTGGATAATTATACAATTATTGAAATGAAAATTCTAGGAACAAAGCCCATAAAATGTGTCCTAAAAGGCAAACAAAATAACATGTACCTCACAAATATAAGTTGTGAGGATGACTATAAAACTACCTGCCAGGGAAAAAAAATCTACCTGGGCTGGCGAGACAGCTCAGTGGACTAAGCTCCTACTTAGGCCAGTGCAGGGACCAGGGTTGATCCCTGGCACCACGTTATGAGCAGCCCCTGCTCCAGGGCACACTGAACCAACACCAAGTCCAGGGGTGATGGCTCATGCCTGTAATCACTGTGCTGGGGAGGCTGAAAACAGGAGGATCACTACAAGTCAGAGCTACGTGGTGAGACCCTGTACAAAACAATTAAAAAAAAAAAAAAGAAAACCTATCTGGTTATAAAACTGAAGATACAGAGAGGCAGAAAATGAATATTAGGAACAGTGGAAATATAGTTTTTCTATTCATAGCTTCTTTTTTGCATGCATGTGAACTTTTTTGTGAACAACTAAATTTGAGTAACTTTATGAGCCAGTACTTTCCCTATAAAATAAGCAAAAAATATGTTCAATGTGTGTGTGTGTGTGTGTGTGTGTGTGTGTGTGTGTGTTTTAAAGCAGGACCAGCAAGATAGCTCAGCGGACTAAGTGCCTGCTTAGGCAAGTGCAGGGACCGGGCTTCCATCCCCAGCACCACATGCTGCACTGACCCCGCCCCCAAGCATGCTGGTGGCACACGCCTGTAATTCCGGCACAGGGGAGGATGAAAAGATCAATATAAGTCCAAGCTGCAGGGTGAAACCCTGTATAAAATACATTTAAAAAAAAATCCTCTGTAATTGGTTGGAAAGTAGAACAACTTTTGGGGGAGGCCATTTAGCCATATCTATCAAAATCTTAAAGCTACACAGCTTGTGAGTTTATAAATCACCTGGTCGTAATATACTCTTAACTCCAAAAGCATACCAGAATTCACAAAGGTATCTGTGTTTGAATTACCAAGACTAGAAATAACCTAAGGTTGAATCAATGGGAAAATCTAAATATCAATCAGGAGAGTGAAGGGAAATCAAGGTGAGCCCACAAAAGTGAATACAATAGAGTTGCTAATAAACTAAAGCAAAATAGGGACCTCTTGGGGAGGGGCTGGGCGTGGTTTTGGTAATAGTTTATGTATTTGGCAAACTTCATAGGACTGTATACCTAAAACAAGATATCATCTTAAGTACACCTCAATAAACCTGCATTTAAAAATATATAGACAGAAAGCCAACATATAGACAGAAAGGCAAGGTGTAATATGGTCCCATGTATATAAAATTAGCTGCTAATAACATCTCAGGGAGAACAGAATGGTACAAAAAGGCATTTACTACAGTACTCATAAGGGCAACTGCCTTTGGCTTCCCTATTTAAAAAATCAGTGACTGACATTATTTATTGCCTTCCCTTGCAATGCACAGCCAGCCAGAGTGTGTAGTCCCAGGGAGCTGTATGAGGATGCAAGATTTGCAACAGACCTTAGACTTGGTAAAACTGAAACAAGTTTCAAGGTATTTGTGGGCCAGCAAGCCACACATAAAACAAGATCTTTAAAAGTACTGTGATAGAAAAATGACTGAATATCAAACACTTCTATCAATTTCAACCATCACTCTAAAGAAAGCCTCAACAGTAAGATTTCTGTCAATATTCTCTGTGATCCCCAAAAATGGAAATTCCAAAAATGTAGTATTTACAATGCTAAAGCAATTAACAGACATGATGGAAATTTATTCGGATGGTTTTCTGTAGCTCAGTAAGACGTGTTAGTACTAAATCCATCTTGCTGACTTTAACTTCTTAAGACTAAAATTTCCTTCCAAGTAAAAGACCAAGGTTTCTGGTTTTTGTTTTGTTTTTCTTTTTCCACAGTATCAGGGATTGAATTTTGGACCTTGCGCTTACAAGGCAAGCACTTATGCCACCGAGCTAACTCCCCAGCCCTAAGACCAAGTATTTTTTTTAAAGTGACATTTAACTAAACTTTTCAGAATCAAGACCCCTGCCAATCTTTTAAAATTAGTTTTTCTTTAGGAGAGGGGAAACCAGGAGCCAAACTCAGGACCTTGCACTTGCCAGACAGGTGCTGTGCAGCTAACTGTATCCCTAACCCTATTTTAAAGTCTTTTGACAACACAAAACCTACTCCAGATGCTACCAAAGCCTATTATAAGCTCAGGGGGCTGTCACAAGTTTATAGGTGGGCTGTGGGGAAGACACTCAATCATCTGGAGGATGGTAAATAAGTCATTAATAGATGAAGTAGAGTCCAGGACTGCTGGGAAAGGTCCTACCACCTTATACTATGCTTAACATGCTTGAGTACAACTGTAAATGGAAGTTATGCTTGAATATACCAACAGTGAGACTAGAGATGCAACAAAACTGTAAAATGTGAATATTCCAGCTGTTAAACATTTAAGGGCAAGACTCATAACTATGAGCATAACTCCCTTTTGGTCACAAATACTTAAATTTTTGGTCCAATATGGCAGCTATTAACTGTATGTAGTTATTTAAATGTTTTAAAGTTAAAATTTTTAATTCCTCTTACATTAATGTTATTTCAAGTGCTCAAGTCACATACACTTAGTGGCCAGCATACTGAGCAGCTAATAGCTGCCATAAAATTTATACTGAAAAGGACATAATGATTTCCCTCACACCATCTGCCCGTACTCTCACAGTCATTTATGTACTCCTCCACTCATTCCCTGAAGTGTGCATGATGCCAACATTTTTTAGGCTCCTATTACTAGCGCCTAGCCTCTGCTGCATGTGACTGCCAAATAGAACATTGCATCTGTAGAGTTATGTAGTCCTGGGAACAGCAACCTTCAAGAAAGTACTGACTGAAAGTAAAGACTGAAACAAAACAAAACAAAAACCTCACCCCTTCCAAATACACATTAATCATGCCTACAACAGCATGATCATTTGCAGAACCCAAACAAGTCTACCAGGGGAGATAAGACTGTGGAAAAACACGCTATTCTTTCCTTTAAAAAAAAAAAAAAAAAAAAAAAAAAAACTCTACTAGTATCATGAAAATTCTTCAGACTCTAGGAGGTTGGTGAACTGACACATTAGATTTTTGCTTGCAGTGGAGCGTTCCTGCTCTTTATTTTCCATCCCAGAAACACAGTACAGTGGGGTGCAGGACAGAAGCCAGTAAGGGCAAGAGGTCTGTGTTTTGACACTTTTCTTAATGCAGGCGATCCCCGACTTTCGGGAGACTGAGTGTGAACTGTGTGTCTCTGCCCATTCCCCCAGGTCTCAGCCCTCCTCCAACAGCCTCATCAGACCCTCAGGGACCATCATCCCACACAAGTGAACAGCCTCGCCTGAAGACAATGCATGTGACCCACAGCTTGGTGAACAGTCTGAAAATCAATGCATAATGAGTTTTATTTGAAGGTCAGAAGTAGTGTCCATTTTCCCATTTTATTTTTCCTGGATCAGGTCATTATATAAACAAAGAAAAATTTCTTTTATACATAATTTGTAAAAAGCACCAAGATTTTCTAATACAGGCAGAAAAAAAGGCAAACAAAGAATTCAAGTACCATGTTGTACAATAAATAAGTCGAATTTTCACTCAAGAAAATGTGTTAAACATTAACAGTGAGCTTAGGCTGCTTATCACAAAAACATAAAATGCAACAGATCATTTTAAGGCAAAGGGTAAGTGAAGCCATGATCCACAGGTAGACACTTTAGAGGATTCAAGAGTTTTAAAAAATTAAGGAGCATAAGTAATGTGTGCTCTGGTCAATGAAATGTGCAATTTTATTAACATTTTACCTTCCCTTTATGTAAGATGAATCTTACCACAATCTGATAAGCAACACCAACTGGCAGGGACTACTATTAGTCATCCACCTATAGGAAGTTAGTGAAGAACTATAAAATAAACCTAAAGTCAATTCAAGAACTATTCACCCACAGGCATAACTTTCACAAAGCATATTCCAAGCAACAACTGCACACAGAATTCTAAGTTAAGGGTTTTTGGTGAGAAGTTGGGAAATGCTGAGTTTTTCAAACAGACAAGTTTTTTTTTCTATGTCTAAAAGCCTACAGTACTGTCAGTAATAAATGTGAGAGAAAATCTGATGATGCATCTTCTTTTCTCAGAGTGCTTCTGTATTCATCAGAAAAATGACTTGGGAAATTCTGAAGTACAAATGTGTGGTCAGACAATGAGGAATCGAAATTTAGTTACCGGTAAGGGTTACTTCTAAGAAAGTCAAAGAGATGCAGAGTGGAACACAAAGGCCTTCAACCATACATGGAAGTGTATTTCAGACATTCAGAAATAAATATCACAAATGTGAGGATTTGATGAGTGGTAGTGCATAAGTATCTTTCAAGTTGCAAAGACTTAAAATATATGGTGTCAAAGGAAAAACCAATACACAACTGTGAAAGTACGAAGTCAATTGTAAAAGTAGAGGCATCATAAACTTGCCTATCGTCCACTTAAATCACATACTTAGTTGCATAAGCAGGTAAAATGGTTCTTATGGATATGTACAAACTAGATATTTATATGGTAACTGACCAAGGCTGACCTCAATGGAAACTTAAGCATACAACAGATATGATTAATGCCATATAACTAAGCTACTACTTCTGGTATCAAAGTCTTATGAATTTATGATGAAATACATAATTTGACTCAAATCAAAACACATATGTGTACTGTGTCTGTGTCATACTTGTGCCCTTTAAGACCACTGTTGCACTATGTTCATTTGGATATACTGTCATTTAACAACTGATTAAATAAAATACTTGCCTTCACATTAAAAAAAAAAAAAATAGGTGTAAGTACTGCTGAAACTTACATGTAAAACTGTTAGACCTTAACAATAAAGAATGTATTTAGAAATCCCTTGAGGATTATGAAATGGAATCAGAAAGTAACTGGTATAATAGGTAAATCTGTAACATTTTTCCCAAACCATTGGCTGGGGTATTTAGTGTCAGTCCTCTACAGTCTTCAGTTAAAATACACAGAAACAATTTTGTTGAATGTTTTGTGACAACCAGCACACACCTCTCCCTTTTTAAATTTTGAAACACGGCCTTGATAAATTGCCCAGGTTGACCTCCAATTTATAATCCTCCTGCTAGAGTCTCCAAAGTATATGGAATTATCATATTAGCTTTTGTAGAATTTACATTTTCTTAGACATTTTTACTATATTTTCATCAAAGACATTTAAAATAAAAGGGGCCGGGGAGATAGCTCAGTGGAATAAGCGCTTGTCTGACGAGCGCAAGGGCCTGAGTTCAATCCCCGGTTCCACCAAAAAAAAAAGCAAAAGCAGCTATGGGGATATAATTCAGCAGCACAGCACCTGCCTGGCAAGTGTAAGGCCCTGAATTTGATTCCTGGTAACCACCCACCCTACTCAGCCCCTTGCAGCTATATCAGAATTTTACATGAATTCCTAAATACTGCTGGGGACAATTATCTATTTATCACATGATCCCAAGCAAGCTGTATGAGTTCTAGCTATTAAGAATTTTTTCTATAAGTAAGTAATCTAGACAACATAAACTCCAATTGTATATTAACAATATTACCATTCCTGTTTCAAAGCACAAAGCAGAAAGCTAAGAAAACCTCAACTGAATAATGATTAATTTCTATTATATCAAAAATACGTTCCAACTGGGCATCGTGTCAGCAATCTGGAGGCTGAGACAGGAGAATTGTCATGAGTTTGAGGCCAGCCTGGGCTATCCACAGTGAACTCAAGGCCTGCCTGACAATACAATAAAACCCTGTCTCAAAAACAACAACAGGGCTGGAGAGATGGCTCAGCAGAAAAAGCGCTTGCCTGGCAAGCACAAGGGCCTGAGTTCAATCCCTGGTTCTGGGAAAAAAAAAAAAAAAAAAAAAAAACCAAAATAAACCCTTCCTCTTTGGGCTAGGGAGATAGCTCAGTAGAATAAGTGCTTCCCTGGCAAGTGCAAGGATCTGAGTTCAATCCCTGGTTCCGCAAAAAAAAAAAAAGAAAGAAAGAAAAGAAAAAGAAAACAACAACAATAAAATATTCCAATAAAGTTTTCAGACCACATTGATATAAACAACTGAGTAAGTGGGAGTGAAGTCTCTCAAAAGTAAGATTTCCAGGGGCCAGGGAGAGAGCTCAGTGGAGTAAGTGCTTGCCTGGCAAGCATAAGGTCTTGTGTTCGATCAATGGTACCACAAAAAAATAAAATAAAATTCCAAATACCTTATGAAGCTCCTCCACATAAAGTGGCAGTATAAATTCCCCATACTTAGGTAGGGAGTTCATTCCCAAGAGCACAGTATGGGCAGAGGGGAAAAAGTAATGTTCTACTGGGGAATCTTGGTAAGAGTACTTCAAGCAGGTGAGTAAAGTCAACTTCAAGTTGACAGTATACATACAGTATGCGACAAAAACAAAATTTTACCTTTGTGCTCTACTTTCCAAAAAAAAAAAAAAAAAAAAACCAAACATGCCCCCCAAGTCTAATTACAAGGAAACTCAGTTAAGTTCTGTGGGACAGTCACAAAATATTTTAAAAGTGTCATATACTGCATGCACGGAGACAGGAACAAAACCTCGAACATACTCAGCAGGCCAAGGCAGGGGGATTATTAGTTCAAAGCAAACCTGAGTACATAGTAAAACCCTACCTCAAAACAAAACTATTTGTTAGAGATGCAATAAGAAAAACATCTGGGGCTGGTGAGATGGCTCAGTGGTCTAAAGCACCTACTTAGAACAAGCTTAGCAAAGCACAGGGACCACGGTTCAATCCCCCAGCACCACATGCCAGCCAGCCTGCCCCCTGGTGGGCTGAGCTGGCCACACACACACACACACACACACACACACACACAAATGAATAAAATAAAATAAAAAAATAAAGAAAAACATCTTACCATTCTAGAAACATGGAAATCAAGTAAGGCAAGTTTAACAATTAGACAATACAAGTATTTCTTTTTGTAGGTGCTTAAAACTGCCATCTTCTTGTACTTTATTAATCAACGAATGGTGAAAAGCCCACAAAGCAAAGATCAGATTTTCATTAACCGTTCTGAGTCATGAGAATGTTCATTTCCACTTATAACCTGTTAATTCCCTCTTATAAGAAGGGAGTAACCAAGAGATGGATTTAGTTTTGCCCAACAGAAGCACAAGTACAATGTAAAATCAGCTGCACTAGAATCAACAAAAGGACATGTTAAATATAATTTAATTCAAATGGGTAATGTGTTCCATGCTCAATGTTAGAATTTGAGTAAACCAAGTGTTAATCCTCAAATGTCACTTACTAGTTACATCTTGTAATTTATTTTTTACATGTAATTTATTAAAATTTTCATGGATATTGCTACTCAGTTATGGGTAATTGTTGGCTTTGGGACAACAAATAGAAACACTAGATCAAATCAAATCAACACACACACACACACACACATACGTACTATGCTTATTTTTACAGTCCTAGGAGCCCAATCCAGAAATTCAGGAATTACATGAAGCATTAGCATCTTGCCTAGCAGTTTTTGTTGTTGTAGAGTTATATGTTTTTGAGAGTCTCACTGTATTTCCCAGTCTGGTCTTGAGCTCCTGGACTCAAGTCATCTTCTTGCCTCAACCTCCTGAGTAGCTGAGACCACAGGTATGCATTGCCTGCCTTAGTTCTAGCATTCATTCTGAACATTCAGCAAGTAAAACCTTCACCTTGACCCAATCCCTGTTCTGAAAGGGCTCACTATAAGGACACATATCCTATACAGATTTTATAATCCAACAAGAGCTATTACCACTATGAAAAGAATATGAGAGACAGAACATAATAGCTCAACTTGAGAACATTTTCTCAAAGTAAAACTTCTCTTAAGATTTAAATTTCAGGGGCTGGTGAGATGGCTCAGTGGTCTAAAGCACCTACTTAGAACAAGCTTAGCACAGCACAGGGACCGCGGTTCAATCCCCCAGCACCACATGC
>NW_004524590.1:1903795-1916552 GCF_000260255.1 Octodon degus | reverse complement strand
CACACACACACACACACACACACACACACACACAAAAATTAAAAGAAAATTTGTTAAAAAAAAAAGATTTAAATTTCAGTTTTTGAATGACCACTGGAAAAGAGATTGAGCTCTACCTACCAGCATCCAATTCAAGTACTAAGACATGATACAATGCTATTCCTCTCTGAGCTGGGAAATCTAAAACGGGAGACCGCCGCTACCTTCACTGTTTGGATGGTATTTAGTGATTAAGATAGACATATATGAAGATGGGACTACAGCGCAGTGGTATAGCTGTTGTGAACAAGGCACTGGGTTCCACTGCTAGCAAAATACAAAATACAACAAAGGGAGACAATATTTCTGATGTGACTATAGATTCCCATGAACTAAAAATACTAAATCAAAATTAAGATGATACCAATCATCTCTTTATTTTTGGTATAAATCTTTGATAACTCTACATTTCCTTGGTTTTGGAAGAATATTAACATATTTCTAGGGAGAAAAGAACTAAAATATTAAGTTTAATTTTAATTAAACTTAAATATTAAGTGTTTTTCAATCACTTCTAAATTCTCCAATGTTACAGAATGCCTTATATGTAAATATACTAAAAATTTTATATGAATTTTTTTTTTTTTTTTTTTAGTTTTTTGAAACAGGGTCTTGCAAGCAACTGGTTACAAGACTGCTCTTCTCTACCTATCTCTACACACACAATGCAAATCCAGGGCATCTACCATCCAGAAAAAGAAATGGATATATTAAAGCTAGGCACGGTGGTGCTCAACTATAATCCCAGTACATAGACGCCTGATGCAGGAGGTCAAACTGAGCTACATAGTTGATACCTTGTCTCAAAAACAAAAAACCAAAAAAAAAAAAAACAACAAATCAAAAAACCACAAAACACAAATATACACACAGGGCCAGCAAGACAGCTCAGCGTTAGACAAGCTTAGGCAGCAAGGGGCCATGGTTTGATTCCTGGCACCAATGTCGCACCAGCCCTGGACCCAGGGTGGGCTGAGCTGGCCACAAAACACTCACACACACACACACACACACATACACACATTCCAAATGATTAAAAGAAGACTAAGAAACAAAGAACTGCATATACTAATCAAGACAAAACTACGAAATATTTGGCCACTGCTAAGCATGCACCTATAATCCCAGCACTTGGAAGTTCAGGCAGGAAAATCAATGTTGAGTTTAAGGGCAGCCTGGGCTATGTAAACAAGCTTAAGGCCAGCCTACACACAGCAAGAGCCTGTCTAAAAAAAATAAAAATCAAATATGTGGCCAAACAAGGATCACTGGAGATTTAAAAAAAAAAAAAAAAAAAAAAGGCAGGAAAAAGACAAGGTGAAACAAGTAAGTGTAAATGGCTTTGGGACAACAAACAGAAACACTAGATCAAATCAAACCAACACACACACCTCTGTACTATGCTTATTTTTACTGTCCTAGGAACCCAACCCAGGACCTCTCACATGCTAGGCAAGAGCTTCACTATCCTAAATGTTTTACTGTGCATGTACATTAAAACAAGATAGAATTTAGCTGAGCACAGTGGTGCATGCCTGTAATCCCAGAACTTGGGAGGCCAAGTCAGAGGTTTTCTGTGAGATTGAAGCCAGTGTGAACTACACAGAAAGAACCCTGTCTCAAAAAAAAAAAAAAAAAAAGAACAAAACACAAAAGAAACAGAACTTGCTGCTATGAAAAATAAAATGGGGCTGGCCAAATAGCTCAGTAGACTAGAGCACCTGCTTAGTCAGAGCACAGCGGCCAGGGTTCAAGCCCCTGCCTGCCATGCTGGCCCTGCCCCCCAGGACGCGCTGAGACGGCAATTGAGACTGGGCATGGTGTTGAGCGCCTGTAATTCCAGCACTTGGGAGGCTGAAAACAGGAGAATCACTACGAGTCTGATCTACATAGTGAGACCCTGTACTAAATACATGAAAAAAAAAAAGAAAAACAAAACTACCAATCACTGAAACTGTTAGAAATGAAACATACAACTGAAAAAATAAAGTTGGTATCAGGAAAGATAAAAAAGGGTCAGTGGCACAGCAGACAAATATGAGGTCCCGAGTTTGATTTCTGGAACGAAAAAAAAGGTGGAGTGCAGAGGCTTAAAAAACAAAATGGGTAAGGCAGCTAAAGATTGTTCTGTAAAATAAAAACAGAAACCTCACAATACTTAAAGGACAGAAACATTAAAAAAAAAAAAATAGCACAAGACAAACAGCATCAAAATGTTCATGACCTGAGAATTCTACCAAATATGTACAGAACTGAGAAATAAGACTGCAGATCAAAGGATATCAAGAAAGATTTTATACTCTGGTTTCTCTTCAGATCGTATAAATCTTTCGCCTTTTACTAAAGATTTCCGTGAAGATTTGTTTAAAATATCTGCAAATTCATAGTTTAAAAAACTTTTCATAGAGAAAAGGTCATTTAAAGAATACTTGAGGGACTGGAGAGATCACTCAGTGGAATAAGCGCTTCCCTGGCAAGTGCAAGGGCCTGAGTTCTGCCCAAAAAAAAAAAAAAAAAAAAAAAGAATACTCCAAAAGGAAAACTAGAATTATATTTGACTCTATCAGCAAAACAATGGAAGATGACTAAGGTCTTCAAAGCTCTGAGGGGAAAGGACCTCACCAATCACAAGAATTCACATCTCAAACAAATTATGAGAGAACTGTGTGTGACGGCAAACTAAAGACCTTTCCAGACTCACATATTCTGAAAGTGACTATCCACGAACTGCTTTGGAGAAATAATATGAAAATGTTTTTCAACCGAACTGAAAAAAATGAGTGGACTGAGGAGACCAAGAAATTCTAGCATGACAGTAGGTCATAAGCCAAATTATAGCAGAAAGTTGGAGAACTTGAAGAACGCAAAGACAAAATCAAAATCCATTCAAATTGCAAAATTAAAAAACTTAAAAATTTGCCAAGACAAAGGTTTTTTTCGTTTTGTTTTGGGCGAAACCAGGGATTGAACTCAGGCCCTTGCACTTGCCAGACAGGCACTTATTCTACTGAGCCATCTCACCAGCCCCTAAGATAAAGGTTTTAGAGGCACTAAGGGGGAGGCAATTCGAAATTGCAAAATATCTAAATAACTAAAAACTGTGGTATTATTTCAACAGCTGACTGACAGACTTAAGTGTCTTGTTAACATTATTAAATCACGTCATATGACTATCATTTTCCTCATATTACTTAATTCTGCGATATAGTATCGTTCATAGTAGAAATGCTATTTTTGGGTTGGCTTTTTTTTTTGGATCTTTTAAATAGGAAAATCAAAGATAATTATAGTTGAGTAACACAGTAAAAATGGTTTAAAAATCCACTACTGTATCAGTAAAAGAAGGTAATGAGGTAAAAGACACACAATTAGAAAAACATGGGAAGAATTCTGCATAATATCTGTGATCTCCAAAAATTAGATTTAAACACATTGAAAGTCATAAGTAAACCACTGCAATTCACCACAATAAACACCCAAGTGTATCACTGATGGCAAAAACCATTAAATTCCTCACTTTTCATGAATGACAGGGAAGAAAAGATGTATCATACCAGGCAGATACAGTGTTTACAATTCTGGTGGTAACCCTAGAATAAATGTTATCTCTGAGAGCAAGGCTCGGTGCCACACACCTATAATCCCAGCACTCTGAGGAGGCCACAACAAAAGGATCATAAATTTGAGCCTAAACCAGGCAATTTACCAACTTACAGAGACCATCTTAAAATTCAAAAAGAAAGTGGGCAGGCTGGGGCAGGTCCTGGGCTCAATCCTCAGTAAACCACCCAGGACCCCGAGCCCTGGGATTAGGTACAGGTTTAAAAAAATTTTACATTCCAAGTTCCAACACTCTATGGTGTCAAAGATTTCACAATGTGTTAAATAAAGCTTTTTAAAAACTTCTAGGACACCAATGACAACTCATTTTCCAAAAGCCCTCTGACTTACTGATTTTATTGTCACAAGTCTAATGCAGAAGAAAATTTACCTAAACGCAAACAAAAACAAAGGCATAGGAAGATTAATGCACAATTTTCTCTTAGCAAAACTCTCCTGCAGTGCCTAAATGCCTGTCTGTGAGAATGGTTAAACATTTCGTGGTAGTCACTGGCTATAGATCATTATCAGCAAAGACTAGGGGATAATGACCAGGACAAATACAGTGTAGTAAGAAGAGCAAATAGCAAAGAATATGTATAGTTTAATCCCTTTTCTATAGTAGTTTGTTAAAATGTTTTGTATATGAATAAGAACTCTGGAAAGAGACACAACAAATTATTTTAACAGAATAGTGCTTACCTCTGGAGATTCAGAGAGGGGAGGGGAAGACATTTACTTCTAATTGTTTAACAATTTAATGAATGTTTATTCCCTTTGTGGTAGAAGTTATAAGAAAAATAAATTTTACATTAATTCATCCAATTCTTTCCTTACCTTTCCATCCCTCCCATTAAACACAACTGCTGCAGCACCACAGAGCTCAGCCTTCCACAGGGTACAATGTGAATCCAGCTTACAACTCTCCCCAGATCTTACTTCCATGAGATACACAGACTCTATCTGCTGTCGTGTGTGACTGATGAAAGCAATAGTTAGTCTTCACCTTGGTTGGTGAAGAATGGCACTACTAATGAAACCAGGCTGCAAGTGAGATGCCTACATGTCAGTGATTTTTATTTGTCATCTGTCATCCTGATCACCCAAGACAAGATATAGAGGTCAAAGTAAACCCATTTTAACTAGGTCATGGTGAACACTTCTGTAAAATGCACACTCAGAGTGGGCTTCAATGGCAGGGCTGTTCTATTCTGAAGAACACATCAGTGTATTATGACCAGAGTTCACACATTTCTTTTTCCAGCAGGCACACAGAAATCCTGTAATCACGCTATTGACGCTTCCCAGGGAGAAGATGCTTTTAACCAGTTCTGTACAGCAGCACCACCTCTTTGCTCTGGGGAACCAGTGTAATGTTGAAACCTGGGAGTCATGAGGTTTCCAGTTTCTGCTCTGGGCTTTTCATCTTCAATCAACACAGTGGATACAAAAATCAAAACAACATGGCAGAACGAAGGCTTTTCAAACTTTACTGTGCTTAGAGTTTTTGTTTTTGCTGTACTTTTGCAGAACCATCAATAGTAAAAGAAAAGACTGGAGAAAAATAGACTGAGAACATACACAACAAAAGTTCTGGTCATAGAAATATTCATAACAAAAACATCTCATTTTTATTCAACTCAAGATGTATATTTTAAAATGTCAAAATAACACACCCACAAAAAAACACAGCTTTTGTTGACCTTTGTTATTATAAGACATTGCAAACCTAGTGAAATCAAGCAACATATTGTTATAAATCCATAGAGTACTTCCATACAAGATGAATATATCAAATAGTTTGCCTATTACCCCAAAAATGCAGATGGTGGTTCTCAAAGACTCATATATATTATCTATTCAAAAATAAACAAGAGCCAAGTGTGGTGGTACACACCTATAATCTCAAGTCACTTGGGAGGCTGAGTCAGGAGGATTAACATATGAGGCCAGCCTGAGCAACTTAGCAAAACCTCTATCAAAGTTTTAAAAAAACAAACAAACTGGAAATACAACTCAGTGGTTGGGCATTTACCTAGTGTGGTAAGGTCCTGGGTTCAATCCTTAGTATGTAAAAAACAAACAAAAATCAAGCACGTGTGCAAGCAGATAAAACCAAAGAGAACTCCGGAGGTGGTACATGGGGAATGTTGAGACTAAAAATTTCCTTAACAATTTCCTATGGTTCTGATACGACAGTGTGGAAGGTATGAGGAATTATACAAAGTTTTAGAAAATAAGTCAGTTCGATTTCAATGTTATTTATTTAAATATAGCTTACAATACAGTTAATTAACACTTCTAGACCTAAGAAGCACTACTGAAAAGATAACATATCCTATCCAAACTCTTGATTAAAAATGTATCCCCCCCTTTGATACCTCTCCTAATCAATTTCCTCTTTACCTAACTTCTTAAGCTAAAATACTGTATGATCTCTGCTTTACATGTTTTTTGCTTTACATGATTTTAGCATTTGTCCCTGACATATATGGTTTAAACAATGCACGTGTATTGTGGAGGACGCCTTCTGTTTAAGACTTACACTGTCACAAAAGCCCTGAGAGATAAGCATCACTGGTCTCACTTGATAGATGAGGAAATGCAAGCTGAGACACAAGTTCAGAAGCAGAGCTAGAATTTACGTACAGAACTTTTGATTTTGGGCCGGGGAGATGGCTCGGTAGAATAAGTGCTTGCCTGACAAGCACAAGAGCATGAGTTTAATCTCCAGTTCCGCAAAACAAAACAAAACAAAACAAAACAAAACAAAACAAACAAACAAAAAAAAACCCTGATTTTTAGCTCAGTAATGTTTAAAGAATCCCTGAAGAAGAAAAAGATTGGTCCTAGTAGAAACTATGTACACAGAATTCTGGACCAGCCTGGACCAGTTCAATTTTCTTCTTCCTTATTATTTATTTCTATTTTTTTTATTTTTTAATTTTTTTCTTCCTTATTTAACCACAATAATTACTCTATATTCTTTTGTCATTAAATTTCAGAGTGATATATTAGTTTATCCCTTCCTTCTTATAGAGAAAAAAGGTGTTAGAAATATTGTATTCATCAAAAAAAAAGAAAAGAAATATTGTATTTATCACTGACTTTGAAAAGACACAGTAAACTAGTACTATTCTACACCAATCCTTCTTTTAAACAGATAAAGAAAACCGGCTGTGGTTGCAGTTCAGTGACAAAGTACTGTGAGCCCCTGGGTTTAAGAGAAAAAAAGAGAAAGAGAAAAAGATCGCCAAAAGAAAAAAAAGAGAAGAGAAAAAAACATATGAACATACCATTTACAGAATATAACTGGCTGGACCAGTAAAATCATAAAAATGGGTTTAAATTCAAACAGATTTAGTTTCAAAATACAATACCTTATTATTATTCAGTCTCTTTAACCAAGAGGTCAACACAAATACATGTATATAACAACTTTTTTTCCTCCTCACCACTAGGGGATGGAACCCAGGAGGTTGGCCGCTGGAAGTATATTCTCACCCATGTGCCTAGATATATAAAGATGAATTTTGGCATCTATACATAATCTAGATGCAGACGGAAATGATTGTAATAACATCCCTGTTAATTATGTGCTAACTGCTCAATACTTAAAAATGGTCTGGATGTAGGCCAGGAGTAGTGTCACACACCTGTAATTTAGCACACAGATGGCTAAAGCAGGTAAATCTTTGGGAATTCAAGACCAGCCTAGCCTGGGCTACAAAGTCAGTCTGAGGCCAGTCTGAAATACATACTGAAACCCTGTCTCAAAAAAGACCAAAAAATAGGGGCTGGGGATATAGCGCCACAGCATAAGTACCTGCTTGGCAAGCACAAGGTCCCAAGTTTGATCCACAGTACAAAAAACAAAAACGAAAATGAAAACAAGAAAGACAGACAGACAGACAGACAGACAGACAGACAGACAGACAAGAAGGTAATTAGGTTGGTAGGTAGGTAGGTTGGTCGGTCAGTCTGGATGTGTAGCTCAGTGGTAGAGTTGTTGCAAGGTCCTGGATTCAATCCCCAACACTACAACCAAAATAAATAAATAAACAAATTTTTGTATCTGGAACAGACATTAAGAGAAAATTCCTGTTCTAAAAAGTTTTCAGGGCAGGGGAGATAGCTTGGTGTTACAAGTGCCTCCCTGGCAAGTGCAAGGCCCGGGTTCAATCCCAGGTACTGCATGCTGTGCCAGCCACCAAAACTGGGTGTGGTGGTGCATACCTGTAATCCCAGCACTGGGGAGGCTGAGACAGGAGGATCATTATAAGTCTGAGCTGAGTAGCAAAACCCTGTGCCAAATAAACAAAAAGACTTTTTTAAATGAGAAGAAAAAAAAGTTTCCATCCCTACTTAGTCCAAATCAACATTTCAAGGTTACTACTGTGCAACTCAAAGAATAAAAATAAAAGGCTCTTGTGATCTAAATCAATTTTACAAGTTTAAGATCCTTGTAAACATTAAAAACTACCATAAAAAAGACATGAAGATAGGAACAGTGGTGCCCAACTATAACGCCAGCTAATCCAAAGACTAAAGTATGAGGATCTCTTCAGCCCCACAGTTTGAGACCAGCTTGAGCAACATACTGAGACCCAACTGCCCGCCCATAAGTCTATTTGACTATTCAACATTGTTTTCCATAGGAAAATTCTACAGACCAATGGCATAAGTAGTGGTACTACTTAAGTGGTGCCTATAATGTGTATGTTCTGTTCTGTAATCAAAACACTAACAATGTATTCAAAGTTCAGTTTTAATTATGGCCCAGTGCGATGGCAAATGCCTTTAATCCCAGCACTCAGGAGACTGAGGCAGGAAGATCACTTGAAAGTTCAAGGCTAGCCTGGGCTACACAGTGAGTTTAGGGCAAGCCTGAAATGCATACTGAGACCCTATCTCCAAATCAAAACAAAACAAAGTCTTAACTTACAGTCTTAATCTGTAAGTTTTAACTCAGTAGTTAAAAAGAATACCCTCGATTTATTATTTGGGGTGAAGATACAATGGAAAAAGACTAATTTGTTTAATAGAAGACAAATTTTGTTTTAAAGATCTCCATGTCTCAAAGGTATCATCTATCAGATTTAAATGAGCTCAACAGGGCTGTGGAGATACCGCTCAGCGGTCTAAGCTCCCGCCTGGCAAGCGCAAGGACTAGGGTTCACCCCCAGTGTCACATGCTGAAACTGTGTGGTGGCACATTCCTACAACCCCAGAACTGGGGAGGCTGAGACAGAAAGATCACTATAAGTTTGAGCTACATAGTGAGACCCTGTATCAAATATATAAAACAATTTTTTTAAAAAACGAGTTCATTGAAATACTTGATTTTAGAAATAGCTGCTACTTTTAAAGTCACAAGAACTACAAATCTTACCCATATTAATCATGGTAGATATTTTTCCCTGTACTGAAATACAATTATGCTGTGCTTATTACCGGATATGTGTTAGAAATGAAGATACCACTGAAAGTGCTGCTCAGGGCCAGGGAGATGGCTCAGTGGAATAATCGCTTCTCTGGCAAGCGCAAGGGCCTGAGTTCAATCCCCGGTTCCGCCCAAAAAAAAAAAAAAAAGAAAGTGCTGCTCTGAGGCCAAACACCTCCAGTCATCATGTGGCTCATGAAGCAGTGGCTGATCCCATCCCCATACTGCCAAAACCCAGCGCTTCACTTGGCATAGAGAACACAAGAATTATCTCAATGTATGAACAAACAAAAACATCCTTGCGGGGGCCTACCCCATAGCTCAGTTCTTTAAGTGGCTGCTTCAACCAATCTGTCAGGCTCAGGTTGCTGTGGTTCAATCCCCACAACTCAAGCCAGCCAAACCTGCCCTGCAAAAAAAAAAAATCTTCTGCCTTAAGGGGCTGGGGAGATGGCTCAGTGGAATAAGCGCTTCCCTGGCAAGTGCAAGAGCCTGAGTTCAATCCCCCCCGCCCCCCAAAAAAAAAAACATCCTTGCAGTGATCTTCAATGCACACAACAAGCTGGCAGGGAAATTGTATAAACAATTCTTT
The DNA here is from genome assembly GCF_000260255.1 of Octodon degus. Lineage (NCBI taxonomy): Eukaryota > Metazoa > Chordata > Mammalia > Rodentia > Octodontidae > Octodon > Octodon degus. The sequence goes on along the minus strand of NW_004524590.1, from coordinate 1,906,878 downwards.
GGGGCTGGGGAGCAATTAGATCACACTAGCTTGTCCAGCATTTGCAAGGGCCTGGGTTTGATAAACAGCACCATTTTTTAGAACCAGTTCTTTCTTTGCCTATATTCAACCTGATAGTTAAATAATTTTACAATTACTGTAATTTGTTAGTATAAGGTACGTAATATGAGACTAGTTCTCAGAGTTAGTCATCAAAGCTGAAAATTCATTTTGATATTTACTGCTTTATATAACTTAAACCACATAAAATAGTTAAATCTATCCATCTTAAACATACCCTAAAAACTAATTCTTAGACACTGAATTTAATAAGTAAACTCTAGGATTAAAAGATTAATGCAAGCAAACTATTTTTTTTTTAATGTTCATTTATTTATTTATTTATTTATTTATTTGTGTGTGTGGCCAGCTCAGCCCACCAGGGGGCGGGGCTGACTGGCATGTGGTGCTGGGGGACTGAACCGCGGTCCCTTTGGTTTGCAAAGCTTGTTCTAAGTAGGTGCTTTAGATCACTGAGCCATCTCACCAGCCCACAAACTATTTCTTAAGAAAAACAAGTTCCCGGGGCTGGTGAGATGGCTCAGTGGTCTAAAGCACCTATTTAGAACAAGCTTAGCAAAGCACAGGGACCGCGCCGCGGTTCAATCCCCCAGCACCACATGCCAGCCAGCCCCGCCCCCTGGTGGGCTGAGCTGGACACACACACACACACACACACACACACACAAATAAATTAATTAATTAATTAATTAAAAAAAAAAGAAAGAAAAACAAGTTCCCATTTCAACTACTACACTATTTTTCACAATGCTAGGTGGAACACGGCATATGCTGCTCAATAAGCAAGTGAATGCTTCCTAATCACTACCCGGTGAAAACATTACTGCTGATACTGCTAAAGCTCACTCCATGTTACAGTACGCAAGCCCAATGTCACTGTTACTAAATCTTGACCACTCTAGACTGGGAGTTACCACACAGACTGGAATTTTTTTTTAAGAAAAGAGGGGGTAAAAATCAATTCCTGACCTCTGAGAATTAACTTTATGCTCAATCCAGTATCATTTACCCAACATTTCTAGCTTACTTTGTCCTCTTGAATTTCATTACATGCATATTTCAAATGTAGTCATTCTGAAACAAGATAATACTAAACAAAGTAACTGCACAACCCACATAATTTGAATCCCACTCATCAAATGCCAGCTACTTGTGTACCAACTGCAGCTTTACCCTCACTCTAGTCTGCCTTCCCTGTAAGATCTGACTGATAATCACAGAGCTGCCTCTATTTTCTGGCAGCACCACCTTTGAGGAAGCCTCTGCTTCCTCTGACCATACAAAATTACCAATTAAAGCCAAACTCCTATTATAGATTTTTATTCTCCATGGTTCCCTATGACCTCTGGTCTCTGTTGCACTGAGTCATAAAACCAACTTGTTCAACTACAGGTATGTGTCTAGGGATCTTTAGCTGAAAGATACTGACTGAAATTTCTAGTTTCACAAACTACAAAACATGCCTTATTAAGACATATAATTGGGGGGCCAGGGAGATGGCTCAGTAGAATAAGTGCTTCCCTGGCAAGTGCAAGGGTCTGAGTTCAATCCCCAGTTCCGCAAAAAAAAAAAAAAAAAAAGACATATAATCACAGGGAGGGTAGTAATGGATGATTTTGTTATACTATTTCTTCCATTTTGCTTTTAATGTCAAGATCATGTTAAAACAAGCTGAATGATTCAGATTTAGTATAAAGCATCACTTCAGACTATATCACACTAAAAAGTAGGAAGGTACAGGATCAAACTGTCACCGTGACTTGTAGAATATTACCAGTCTGCCTCAAAATAAAAATGGGGAAAGGGCTGAAAATATAGCTTTTTGTTTCCTGATCACAATCCCCAATCAATCAATCAATCAATCAATCTCTCTCTCTCTCTCACACACACACACACACACACACACACACACACACGTACATTAGCTGTGAGAAGGCAAGATTTTCATCTATACTTCTTTAATTAAATAAAAGCCTTTTGTTACCCGGGCATGTTGAGGCATGCTTCTAATCCCAGCACTGAGAAGACTGAGGCAAGTTTGACTGGGCTACCTAATGAGCTCAAGACTACTCTGAACTACACAGTAACACCCTGTCACAATTAAGAAAAAAAAAGGCTTTTGTTGCTATGCAGGCAATTGAACCCAGGGCCTCAAATATGCTAAGTACTCTACCACTGAGCAACAATGAAATACATTTTTAAATCAAAAACCTGGGGCTGGAGAGATAGCTCAGCAGCATAAGCACCTGCCTAGCAAGCATAAGGTCCTGAGTTTGATTCCCAGTATCCCCCCCACCAAAAAAAGAAAGAAATAGCTCCCATTCCACAGTTCAGAGTTTTTCCTAAATCAAATCAAGAGGTACACAAACTAAAAATGACAACTTATCACAAATAACAAGCTTCTACTTATAAATGACTCCAGCATAAACACTAAGCAAGACATTTGTCAGAATACAAATTTTAGACCTTCATACAGTAGCAGGGATCTGTATTCTTGAGTCTAAAACAAGCCTGGGAAAAAGTGCAATCCATCTCAAAGTTACTCATACACACACTGTCTCATGCATACAGGGATAGAACTCAGCTGAGTACTCACTAGGGCCTAAGTTGAGTACCCACCTGTAAACACTTTTATGCAAATATATACTTCATTCACACTCATGCTTAACAAAAAAAGTTGGTAAAAAGCTAGGTATAAAGGCATAGGTCTTGTCATCCCACGTCCTCAGGAGACTGATTTTAATCTCAATTTTAAAATCAGTTTAGAAGGGGTTGAGGGGGGAGGAGTCACCTATTTCCTACCTTACACAACCCAAGAAGATTTTAACATCCAGGACACCTGCCTGTGGGAGGGAGCAGGGAGGAGTCTCAGTTGCCCAAGAGCCTACTGCTTTCTTTTTTCTTTTTTTTAATATTTATTTATTTATTTATTGTGTGTGTGTGTGGCCAGCTCAGCCCACCAGGGGGCGGGGCTGGCTGGCATGTGGTGCTGGGGGATTGAACCGTGGTCCCTGTGCTTTGCT
>NW_004524590.1:1879880-1902900 GCF_000260255.1 Octodon degus | reverse complement strand
AAGCCCAGGTATGATGGCATACTCTTGTAATCCCAACACTCGGGAGACTGAGGCAGGAGGATCACTGCTACAAGTTTGAGGCTAGCTCTATATAATAACATAGCATAGTAGGAAACAACTGTAATCAACAAATATGTACATATATTTATTACATTTGTTTGTGGTAGTGAAGATTGAACCCAGGGCCTTGTGTATGATAGACCAGTGCCCTTGACCTATAGGTACATTCTACCATTCTGTACTTAAAGCTTTATCTAATGGCCAAATCAGGTATTTTTATTTAAATTCCATAAACTTATGCTAATTAATACACAAACACTGGGGCTGGTGAGATGGCTCAGTGGTCTAAAGCACCTACTTCGAACAAGCTAAGCTAAACAAAGCATGGGGACCGCGGTTCAATCCCCCAGCACCACATGCCAGCCAGCCCCACCCCCTGGTGGGCTGAGCTGGACACACACACACACACACACACACACACACACACACAAATAAAAATTAAAAAAATAATAATAATACACAAACACTAAACTTTTCTAGAATTTGAAATTTAAGATCTAGGGCCAGCCAAATAGCTCAGTGGATTAAAGTGCCTGCTTAGGCAGAGGGGCCAGGAGTTCCATCCCCAGGCCTGCTCTGCTGGCCTCACCCCCGGGGCGTGCTGAGACTGCAATTGAGACTGGGAGTGGTGGTGCACACCTGTAAACCCAGTATTTGAGAGGCTGTAATCAGTAGAATCTACAAGTCCCATCTATGCAGTGAGACCCTGCAGACTCTGTCCTAAATACAAATGAATATAGGATCTATAAAAAAACAACTAAATATGGGTATAGTACTATAAAACCTGAAGAAGCAAATTCAGAAGTCACTAAACTTAAAATACTCTCTATTCTAATATCTCGTTCAGTATCGTCCCTATTCAAATCACTTGGTGAAATCCACATCTGCTATATCCAAGGTACAAATTTGGCTCCCACCCTTGTAATAAACCACATTTAATGGATGGAGGCAAAGGGTAACAGAAAGGCGTGAACAGACATTAAATCTTGTTCACTATAACAAGTACAGAACACATTTCCCAAGACTCCTTACTGCTCCTCACATTACTGTACTCTTCCCCATCACTCCTGGAGACTGAAGCAACTCAGGGATCCCATCTCAAAATTAACCAAAGTATGGGGGAGGTTGCTGGAGACGAGGCTCAGTGTGAGGACCTTGGGTTCAATCTCCAATACTGCCCCCCCACCAAAAAGGCCTAAAAACAACTGAGAAAAACAAAATATATTTAGGTTTCCATATCTCTATGTTCAGCTTCTGCAGGTTCAATCACCTTCAAATTAAAAATACTAAAAACAATTGCATATGTACTAAACATGTTTAGACTGAAAGACTTTTTAATTATCCCCCTAAAATATACAGTATATGACTATTCAAGCATCATTTACATGAGTAATCTAGAGATGATTACAAAGATAGCTGAGAGAGATAAGGCTATAGTTGAGAAGAAAAGCATGTGTTTAACATGGACTAAGATCTTGATTTAATCTCCAGAATTATCCAAATTAAGTGTATGTGAGAATGTGTGTAGGTTATATGCAAACTTATTTTATTTATTTATTTATTTATTTATTTATTTATTTATTTATTTTTTTGTGGCGGGACCAGGGATTGAACTCAGGCCCTTGCACTTGCCAGAAAAGCATTTATTCCACTGAGCCATCTCCCCGGCCCCCTATGTCATTTTAAATAGGGGACTTGAGCATTCATTTTGGCATATGGGAGGGTTTTGGAGACAAACCACAAAATATACAGACAACTATGTACTTCTGAAATAATCACTTTTATCCTTGAAGAAGTCAGGAATACTGAAGTAAGCTTTGGAAATGACAAGAACAGCTACACTGAGCATTCTACACACAGGCACTAGTTAAATGCTTCCAGGAATAAACTCATTTAATTCTTACAGTAATTCAATAAGAATGACACTATTTGAATCACTGCTACATAGACATATGCTACCATAATTTGACTCAGTATCACAAAGCTGACAAGGACTAAACCCTAAGATCAGTATCCAGGTTCAGGGCCCTATGTACTCATATGCCAATATCATCCCCTTCTATACTTTTGAGATCGCATCTTCTTGTGCTGCCCAGATTGGCCTTGCGATCCTAGATGGGTGGTAGTGAACCTATGGAATACATGCCACAGCAGACTGTGTAAGTGGAAGCTCTAAAAGGTTCGCCCTCACTGTCCTACACTTAAGCAATCCTCCTGCCTCAGTTGGGACTAGAACCATGTGCCACCACACCCAGCTTCTATACACCAACTTTCATAGCACTAAAATTTTTTTTTGTGTGTGTGTGTGTGTGTGTGTGTGTGTTTTAGGGAAGGGCCTACAGGGTGTTCAGGGTCTCACTACTAGATTGGACTCATAGCGATCTGCCTGTTTACAGCCTCCCAAGAGCTGGGATTACAGGCACGCGCCACCAGGCCCAGTCTCAATTGCCGTCTCAGTGCACCCTGGGGGCGAGGCCGGAAAGGCAGGCCTGGGGGATCGAACCCCCAGCCCCTGCACCTGCTTGCAGGCGCTTTAATCTGCTGAGCTATTTGGCTGGTCCCTGATAGCACTGATTTTAGTATCAGGAAATTATCAGATGAAATGAAGTTTTAAAAAAAAAAAAAAATAAGTAAAATATAAGGGCACTTTCAAAAGAATATAGAAGCAAATCAACAAGAAGTTACAAAAACTACACAATCCAAGGTAAGATAAGAGAAACCATAAGATCACAAAATAAACCGTAAGAACAGTAGAGAAAAAGGACAAATAATTTAAAGAAAATCTCTCTCAAAGTTTAAACTACCTAATAAAACATCATGCTCAGGGGCCAGGGAGATGGCTCAGTGGAATAAGCGCTTCCCTGGCAAGTGTAAGGGCCTGAGTTCAATTCCCGGTTCTGAAGAAAAAAAAAAAGAGGTACAGAAGGGTCAGCCAGGTAGCTCAGTGGAACCACTGGGGTTTGATCGCCAGTGTGCCTCACTGGCCCCACCCCCAGGGCACACCGAGATGGTGAATGATACTATGTGTGGTGGCTCACACTTCGTAATCCCAATGTTTAGGAATCTATAAACAGGAGGATCACTGCGAGTCAGATCTGTGTAGTGCGACCCTGCAGACCCTGTACTAAATATTAAAAAACAAAGGGGGGGGGGTTCCAAAGTTATCTTTGGATTACTGAAAAGTCTATATCTAGAGGTGGTTAGATGAAATATAAATATGTAAAAACACATTATTGTATTACCCAAGAGTTATATACTCAGATATGGTGGTTGACACCTGTAATCCCAGGTCAGGAGGCTGAAGCAGGAGGACTGCCACAAATTCAAGGCCAGCTTAGGTTACAGACTCTGAGGTTAACCTGAACTACATAAAGAGACCCAGTCTCAAAACAACAAAAAAAGATTTATGTACCTAACTACTTCTATAGTGCATTAAAAACTGAAATAGGGGCCAGGGAGACAACTCAGTAGAATAAGTGCTTGCCTGGTAAGCACAGGGTCCTCAGTTCAATCCCTGGCACGGGGATGGGGGGGAGATGATATGCACAAAAACTGAAATGTACAATTTTACCCCTCAATGCTGGGGGTTGAACCCAGGAAGTACAAAGCTATATTCCCCAACCTTTTTTTTTTTTTTTTTTAATTTAAATTTTGAGACAGGTCTCCCTAAGTTGCCTTGGCTTGCTTTGAATTTGGGATCTTCCTACCAAAATAAATGTATTTAAAATATTTTAAAGATAATTTTCAGTCTACATCTACTACTTTAAACAACAAAGGCTTAATACATCATCTAATATTTCAATAAACAGAACTGGCAACATCTCCTTATGGGATATATCTTACTGATATATGGGGTATATATACCATGCTTGACTTTCAGTTTAGTCCTTCCCAAAACTAAAAATTATAGTTAAAAGACAACCTAGTTAGGTTAAATACTATAAGACCCATCCAACCATCTAAAATAAGGATGCCTTCAGTAATCTCCCTGATAGACGGTTAAGCTAAATGTGCCACAGTATCAGCAAAGAGAAGCCTACTGGCTCACATAACCCATCCTTTAATCTTTTCATAGAAAGTTCTACAGTTAAGCTCAAATATGATATCCCAAAATCTCTTCACTATTCTAGATCTATAAATCAATCAATCAGTCAATCAATCCAATCTTCCTTCCATACCTGGTCACTTTTTCTTTTGGTTTTTTGAAACAGTCTCCATTTACAGTACAGGCTGGCCTCAAACTCACAGGAATCCTCCTGCCTCAGTCTTCAAATGCTGAAATTACAGATGTGTGCCATCCAGCCCCCCAGCTCTTCAGTCACTTTAAGTCACTTTTGAGCAAGCCGAACAATAAACGTCTTATTGCTCCTCTTAATTTACAGCTCCTTCTCATTCTCATCAACTCCCATCAAAAGTGAAGCTCCATTATTCTGAGTATCTATTTCTACTGAGCAAAGAAAGGCAAAACACCTTAAGAGTTCTCACCAATTACCTAAAAGCAAGATTGCTGTTACACAATTTCTAATAAATTAGAACTGAGGCCAGAAACAAGACTCCATACTTATCTCTAAATTTTACACTTCAATTTTCTACTTACATTTAACATTACAGTGAACCTCTGGTTATAATTTTAAATCATACATTAATTTGCGAAGCAAGCCATTTAGGTTTGTTGGGGTTTTTTTTTTTGGCTGGACCAGGGATTGAACTCAGGCCCTTGCGCTTGCCAGGCAAGCACTTATTCTACTGAGCTATCTCCCCAACCCCAATACTTAGGTTTAATAAAAATGTTAAGCAGAAAGAACAGGGCCAACTAAAAGAATCTTACTGCATTCTTTGCTTACTTGCCTTCAAAGAAACAAAAGATCCAGTGAAAAATTACTATGGGAATGCCCCTTCAACCACTCAGCTATAAAACCACATTCCTCTTCCATGATCCATACATTAATTCAAGAAACTGTTATGGTCTGGCCACAAAATCCTTGACGTCTCCAATAATACAAAAAATGGCTGCTTTAGCATGCCTTGTTCCAAACTACTGGTTCTTAATGAAGGAAAGCAGTTATTATGCTTTAGGGGTATTTTTGAAAGGATGTTTTCTTTACAACCTGTGTAGGACTGTGTATGCTGATCTAAAAATTTGTAGTTGTAACTATTATCACTAATGTTCATTTCAGAAAAGATTACAAGTTAGAAAAAGCAGTTAATAGGCTTGACAGAATTAAGAACCACTACTCTAGCCTTGTGATAATTGAGCACCACAAACTACAGCTGTTTAACAAATCAGAAAATTGTACCATACTAATAGTTTCTAGAACCCACCTTTGTATTCCTTGGGTCACAATTAAAAAAATATGTGATTCTTCTACCAAAATAATATCTAGAACTGTCTCATAATTCTTTTTTTTTTTTTTTTTTTTTTTTTTTGTGGAACTCAGGCCCTGGCGCTTGCCAGGCAAGTGCTTATTCTACGGAGCCATTTCCCCAGCCCCAGCCTCATAACTCTTAATAAAAACACTAAATACTGGGGTGGGGATATAACTCAGTGGAGAGGCACAAGGTCTGGAGTTCAATTCCCAGTACCAAAAATCACTAAATATTACAGCAGTAGTACACATCTCTCCCATCCAAAATAACCACCTACTTATCTCGAACAATTTTTCGGCATACTATGTAAATAAATAAGTACAGATGGAAAAACAAAAGTAAAAAATCAAGATTTAAAATAATTTCTGTAAATGTTGTATTTCAAAACCCTACTATACTAATTTCTTCAAATAATTATTTTAGAAGTCAAATATTAACATTTTGCCCCACTTGGTTTTTTTTTTGCCCCACTTGTAATATGCACATATAAGAGAACCTACTAGGAACTTATGATCCAATATTTTCAGAAAAGAAACTCAAACTCTTTCTCAAAAGAAAACTGATGGAGAAAATACATGTCTGTAAAATGAATCCATTTGTCATCTGAGTGATTAAATATGACCGAAGAGCTTTTAATATAAATGTGTCACGCAGATTAAAGCACCTGCAAGCAGGCTCAGGGTCCACCCCAGGCCTGCCCACCCTTGCCGCCCGCCGGCCCACCCCCAGGGCCTGCTGAGATGGCAACTGAGACTGGGCGTGGTGGCGCATGCCTGTAATCCCAGCTCTTGGGAGGCTGTAAACAGGCGGATCGCTATGAGTCCGATCTAGTAGTAAGACCCTGAACACCCTGTAGACCCTTCCCTAAAATACAAATTTAAAAAAAAGAAAAAAATTAGCATGTCAGTAGGAGTTAATTGTGCAATGAACTCTTTTAAAGAACACTTGTTTTTTGTCTCAGGTAGAAAAGACTAGCTTCTGTGAAATGTTTTGTAAAGCCTTACAGGAAGAAATACTTTAATAAGTAAAATTACTTCCAATAAGTATCAGTTTCTTAGAACATTTAGACTCTGAAAACATACACAGTTCAAAAACACAAGACAGAACCAAAAAACTTTTGTAGCAGTGGTTCATATGTCCTAATAAAAAGTTAGTTGAATGTAGGAGGAAACAGAAACTTAGGAAAAATGTTTCTTGGGCCAGCCAAATAGCTCAGCAGATTAAAGCACCTGCAAGCAGGTCCAGGGGCTGAGGGTTCAATCCCCGGGGCGTGCTGAGTTGGCGATTGAGACTGGGCGTGGTGCCACACGCCTGTAATCCCAGCATTTGGGAGGCTGTAAACAGGAAAATCACTAGGAGTCCAATGGAGTAGTGAGACACTAAACACCCTGTACACCCTTCCCTAAAAACAAAAAGAAAAAATGTTTCTTTTGCTTCAGTTGTATGGTGAGTACTCATGGGAGCTACATGTAAAAAGTGAACAGACTTTACCTTTTGAATAAATTTTTCTTTTAAAGATTTTATTTTGTGTGTGTGTGTGTGTGTGTGTGTGTGTGTGTGTGTGTGTGTGTGTGGCCAGCTCAGCCCACCAGGGGGCAGGGCAGGCTGGCGTGTGGTGCTGGGGGATTGAACCGCGGTCCCTGTGCTTTGCTAAGCTTGTTCAAAGTAGGTGCTTTAGACCACTGAGCCATCTCACCAGCCCCTTGAATAAATGTTAATATAACACCTATTTATTATAACCTGGCATATATTTCAGAATCCCATTTGTAGTACGAACAGTTCACTGGTTTAATATTTTTGCAGTTAAGTATTTCACATGTTCAAAACCCATGAACTTTATGGAGAAAACTAAAGAAGAATGGCAAGATGGACTGAGGTACTTAAATTACCCAGGATTATCCATATTCCTCTCCCCAACCCCCAATCTTTTTTTCATAATCCTGTTAAAACAACACAGGGAAATTCTAATTCAGGGTCAGCATTCTTTTTCTTTTTAAAGAGTAGGAAAAGTTAACTGGGGAACATTAAGAGTTCTTGAGAAACTGGAAGGGTCCTGAGTAGGTGGCCACCAAGGCCTCTGTTGGGGTAATTTATACAGCAAAGCACAATGTGGGTGTAAAGTGGGTCAAACTACCTCGTCCCCTAACAGTGATGGTGATACCAAGCACCCTAACTACAACCCAAAACCCACTACTTATCACACAAAGTGCCAACATTGCAATTAAATCTGAGTATCTCATGTTCAGCTAGAAACCAGATGCTTTAGTCTCTCATATTCCTGGTGTTTAAAATGTATTATTAGGCTGGGGATATAGCTCAGTGGCACAAGTGATGCCTGGCAAGCACAAGCTGGGACAACTGGGCTCATGTCCCAACAGAGGTGAGGTACCACTGAGGAACACAATACCACAGTTTGCCACCACTGACCTATATGATTATACGTATAGCCAGTTAGCTAACATTATCCAAGCAGAGGATGGGGGAACACAGCAAAGGCCCAAGGCTGAAATCAGGTAGCTCTGGCTTATCCACAACTTCTAAAACAAGAACGTTTTGGGAAGAGATGGACCCAGCTGTTCGGGGTCACCTGCTTGGGCATCTGATGCACAACTGGACATAATGGACTAGGCGTACTGATTACCACTGTGCAAGCTGGGCTACTTCAGATGCACCTCCAGCCACAATTCTGACACCTGTATTTTTAACCGGCTTGATAGCCCAGTCTCTGTGTATTAATTTTATCTACCTTATCTCAGCCTAGCATTCTTTTAAACATAAAAGGGATATGGCTCAACAGCACAGCAACTGCCTGGCAAGTGTGAGGTTGAGTTCAATCCCTGGTACCAAAAAACATAACATAACATAACATAACATAACATAACAGAACAGAACAGAACAGAACAGAACAGAACAGAACAGAACATCACAACATATAACACAGTGGTAGAGAACTTGCCTAGCATGAATGCTGCTTTGGATTCAATCACATGTGTGTGCGTTTATGCGCATACACGCACACACGGCAACATCTCATAAAAGAAGTTAAGCACAGTAGCTAAAGGTAAATTCAAGTCAAACATCTTGGGTTCAAATCTTAGCCCTCCTGCTTACATGCTTTATGACCTTTGGCAGGTTTACTTAGCTTCCTGGTACCTTGGTTTACTCATTTATAAAATAAGGAAAAATCAGTATTTTATTTCAAAGGGAATAAAGTAATTGCAACATTCCTGACACACAGAAGATATGTTGGGGGTCAATGTTAAAATCAAGAAGATAAAACAAATTCAAGCACACTGGAGCTTTTGAACTATATTCCTCTTATTATTATTCTTTTAAAGAATATAAGTGGGGGCCCAGCCCTAGCTCAGTTCTTTAAGTGGCTGCTTCCACAATGCTGGCAGCCTCAGTTTGCTGTAGTTCGATCCCCACAACACTCCAGCCATGCAAAAGTGCCCTGAAGGCATTCAAGGAACAAAACACACACACACACACAAAAAAAAAAAAATAAATAAAGAATATAAGAGCTTGTAGACTGGGTGTGGTGGCACGTAACTGTAATCCCAGCACTTGGGAGGCTGAAAACAGGAGGATCACTACTAGTCCAATCTGTGTAGTGAGACCCTGTAGACCATGTATTAAATACATAAAAAAATAAAATTTTTTTAAAAATAGAAGAGCTCACGTCTGGGCATGGTGGCACACACCTATAGTCCCAGAATAGGAAGCCGAGGCAAGAGGATTGCCATGACTCTGAGGCTGGCCTGCACTACATAGCAATACCCTGTCTCCACAAAAAAACTGGGCCTTTCACTAAAATTTACCTCAGTGTTCTCCACACTTTTAGCCAGCCAGTGGGAGGTGTTTTACTCCCCGCTATGAGATAAAAGTAGAATTCTATCACATGGCTCTTCTTCTATGCTACCAAACTTAAACTTGCAAAATATCTTAACTTACTTATTATTAAAAAAAAAAAAAGCATAATGGCAGGGACCATATAATTTACCTAATAAAAATATGCTTATTAAATGAATGTATTTTAACGGTAATACTTGAGTCAAATATATAAAGTACCAGTAAACTAGATGCTTCTTTAGTCTCTCATACTCATACTCCTGGTGTTTAAAATGTAATTTTAGGGCTGGGGCTATAGCTCAGTGGCACAAGTGATGCCTGGCAAACACAAGGTCCTGAGTTTGCTTCCCACTACCAAAAGAAAAAAATAGTAATTTTAGCAGGACCGGTGAGATAGCTCAGCAGACTAAGCTCCTGCTTTGGTCAGCGCAGGAACTAGGGATCAATCCTTGATCCTACATGCCAAGCTGGGCTCACCCCTGGGCACACTGAGGCTGTAACAGAGCCCAAAAATTACAGGCACATGCCTGTAATTCCAGCATTGGGGAGGCTGAAAACGGGAGCATCACTACAAACCCGAGCTTCGTAGTGAGATCCTGTATCATATACATAAAAATGAAGAAAAAAAAATAATAATTGTAGCAGGACATGGTGGTACATGCCAGTCATCCCAACACTCAGAACGCTGAGGTAGGAGGATCTGTGAGTTAAAGGCCAGCTTGAACTGCATTGAAACCCTGGTACAAAAAGACAAACAGAGGAGTGTGGTGGCACACAATTATGCCAGCACTCAGGAGGCTGAGGCAAGAGAAACGCAGGGAATTCAAAGCCAGTCTGGGCTACACAGTGAGATCCTGTCTCAAAATAAAATAAAATAAAATAAAATAATTATATGACAGGTATTACTCTTTAGACATGGACTGTAAAAGAAGTATCATTGTAGGAAAGAAAAGGACTAATGCAAATAAAGGTGACTTTTGTAGTGATTAGACACAAACATCGGCCCTCAATACTGTGGTTTATTCAATTTCATAAATATCTTTTTATGAAAGCTTTTCAATAGCTTTCTCAACTTAGGAATCAACCAATACATCCTTCTGTATAGCAAATCTCCTGACAATAGATCTATACCCACTTTAAATATTAGAATATTTTTCTAGAAATAGTAAAAGGCAACTATAGGGCCAGCCAGATAGCTCAGCAGATTAAAGCACCTGCTTAAACAGACGCAGGGGTGAGGATTCAGTCCCCAGCCTGCCACCCTGCCATGCCAGCCCTGACCCCGGAGCAAGCTGGGATGGCAACTGAGACTCAGTGTGGTGGTACAAGCCTGTAATACCAGTGCTTGGGAGGCTGAAAAAACATGAGGATCCCTACGAGTCCGATTTGTGTAGTGAGACCCTGTAGACTCTATACTAAATACAAAAAAAAGCTATAAATTCTATGTGCAAAAGTATACTATCATCGCTAGGCTTGGTGATGAATGCTTGTAATCTCAGTATTTCTACAATGAGTTCAAGACCACACTGGACTATGTGGTGAGACCTTATCTCAAAAAACAAACAAGTACACTCTCATTCCTTCTGTACAGAAATACTGTGTGGTTAAAGCTGAAGACTTAATTGCTTATCTTCTAGTACTTAATGAGCTGCTGTATTGGAAATGCTTTTTGCATTCCAAAAAGCATGACAAGTTGTAGTGAAGTAGATTTTTCATACAAAGAAAGAACATTATGAAAAATTAAAGACGTGTACAACTAAAAAAGGCAATTATGTGCATACTTATCATTGAAAATCTGAGACTAGTTTTTAAGATGATGTAGAAAAGTATGCAACAAAGATGTTAACATGATCACAAACTCCCTTAATTAAGAATTTTCTTTGACTTTAAATACTTAACCCCCAAACCAAAGATCTGGTGCACAACATGAACAATGCAATGTGCCTGCCAGTCAGAAGCTATACTGCAGTGACAGCGAACCTTTTAGAGACCAAGTTCCCAAACTGTAACCAAAAGCCCACTTACTTATCAAAATGTGCTCACAGTGCAATTAATAAACCAGAATACTACGTTTAGAAAGAAACTGTTATCAAATGCTCTGCTGCTGAAGTGACTCAAAACTACTGCTTGGGTAGTATAGTTAATATATTTATATTTGTTTTATTAAAGTGGAAATTTATAACTATATAACAAATAATTTTCATAAGAAAGCTAGGGATATACCTCAGCAGCACAGTGCCTGCCTGCCTGCCAAGTGCGAGGTGCTGAGTTCATTTTCCAGTGCTAGATGGAAAGACAGGAAGAAAAGGAGAGAAAGGGGGGACGGAAGGAGACAGGCAGGCAGGCAGGTGGACAGAGACAGATAATTAGGCAGGAATACAAATTCTAAAAGTATATGGAGATTCATTATATTCTTGTGCACATTTGATACTGTCATGGAAGCATTTAAAATAAGGAACCCTAATAGAAAAAGTTCAACCCTTAAAACTCCTACCAATAGTGAGTTAAAATATGTTAGTGGAGCCTTAGGGTGGGGGTCAAATTCAGCTTCTGGCTCAGAACCTATTTTACTTTGAATGTGTCATACTTTCTAGCTTAGAGTACTCATGAAATAACCCAGACTAGACAGTTTCAATCTCATTCTGAGCCTGTATGTTTCTTATGACTTTCATAGTACATATATTTCCTCCATGTAACAGGCATGGTGCCCTTATGCCAGCTAGTGACACAGACTTGTGGATGAACGCCAAAAAATGTACAAAGCCAGGGAAGCATAAACAAATATATTCAAATCTAATGGACTACCTTTGAAATATGGGTTAAAATATTCAAAAGGCATTTATTTTCTTATTTAGAAATGGACATTATATGCTGCATATGAAGTTTTAAATAGTTTTAAGAAACTCAGAATTCCATTAAGACAACTACCTCTCCTTAAACATAAAGGGAAACAGCTGAATAACTTCACACCCAGTATCTGGGCACCATTTTCCCTTCCTGCATTAAGTGTCAGAAAAAGATGTTCAAAATCTAAAGAACATGAGGCTACCTTCTAGTGAGCAACAGGATTTCGTCAGAAGTATGTTTTTGTTGTGGTATTGCATGTGCACAGTATACAGCTAATGCTCTAGAATAAAGAAATGCTGTTAACAGTTGGTATTTTCAGCAGCCCTCTCTATGAAGTCTAATAAACTAATCCAATAACCTACTCCAAGTGAAAAAATGAATTTCTTACGTAGTGTAGGAATAATTCATAAAGATTCATTTATAGTTACAAAATCAATATAAGCAAACAAGTAATCCCTTCCAAACCATATATATGGGCAAATAGTATAAATATGGCATACTCAAATTCCAACTGCTAGGGGCTGGGGACATAGCTCAGCAGCATAAGCACCTGCTGGCCAGCACAAAGTCCAGAGTTCAATCCCCAGCACCGCAAATAAATAAATAAATAAATAAAGTATATAATCTTAAAATCTAACAGCTTTTAGAAATAGAAGCACCGAGATCAGCTATTGATACCTCTATGTGATCAGTTATTTTATGCTGTAAAGGTACTGCCAAAAGAATGTGACCTATTTAAATAAAATTAGTGCTAATGTTGGAAAAAGGTATCCTGGGGATAAAACAGAAGGAATCCTAAAAGTCATATAAAGATAAGCAAACAATGGAAGAAGGAAAATTTTCTGTTTAATTCACAGGTGAAAAAACTGAAACATAATACTAGTAAAAAACTACAAAACATGAGTCTGGATGTCTTTAACAAGTCTGATTGGGACGGTGTACATGTAAAAAAACTGAATGGAGATGTAAGCTGGTGTCGTGTTTTTGTGATGCTTTCACCACAAATGGATCCCCTATTTAAATATTCCAATCAGTACTGTTAGCACACATACCTCGAAGAATCCTTTCCTCATGGCAACGAAGAAAGTCCCAGATTCTAACAGTGCCGTCATCAGAGCATGTAGCAAATTTATTATCCGTGGGTGAGAAACTGTTACATGAAGACACACAGCAGGGGAAAGAAGTCAGCATTTAACAGATTATCTGTGCTTCTCAGACAGGGAAAATAAAAACACTATGCTGCATTATAAATAGGAAAGGGAAGTATCCAGTGAAGAATCCCTTAAAGAGAATGTTGCCAGCTATCATATGCACCTCATCAAAAGAAGACTTCAACGGTGTTTCTGTTTTCAATTATCAGTATTCAGAGAACTTCACAGGTGTGTTAGTAGTCCCAATGCTATCTCTGGTCTTCTTAGTATATGTCCTAACACACTAGCAAAACAGAGAGCTGCCTCACATGTGGAAACTAAATGAATTTTGTACCTGCAATACTCCTGCACAAAGATTTACATCACCTAAGAATACTCTCTAAAACTTGGTATCAGTTTCTGCCTCATGGAATGATAACCTGAAAAGTTGGGTGGGCTGGAAGAAGGTCCACTGCTAACCATCCCTTACAATGTTTCTCATTTATTCAAATGGTTGTGGAAAACTTTCACATCTTCTTCCTCGTAAGTTATCCCGTGAATTGCTACACCTTTAGAAGAAAATTTTAAAATAGGCACTTTCAAACTTGTGTTTAAAGCCACAGAATCTGTTGTACAAGAGGGAGTCAGCTTTCTTCCTAGTAGTGAAAAGCCATCAAGTTCCTCAATGAACCATTAAGAACTCCCTTGAACTATTAAATCTTATGATTAAGAACCAACTGTGAAAATACACGGGCATTACACTAAGATCAAGTCTATAAAGCAGAGCCATGTATATCCAACAATTTTCTGTTGATTCTGAAAATAGAAACAAGTGACTGCAGTGGATAGTGTTTCCATAGAGTCAACTCCTCTCATAGGTAGGTGGTACAACCTTAAAGAATGCTGCTTAGCTTTATTCTGAGGCTGCAGCAATTCTTCAGGCTTGTTTCTGAAACTTTTCTTTCCGGTTTTACTATATGTATCTTGATAGGTAAAGACATACAACTTACTGAAAATATTTTAAACCCCACTTATACATTTTCATAACTGATGTTAACAGTGAATCAGAAGAAATGTCCTAGAGTCTTCTTGACAAAGATCTGCTTACAGCTGCAAAGCTTGAAGAACCCATTCATTAATCCATAAATGTTTGCCACATCCAGGGAGTTAGCTGTGAGAGTTTTTTAGTCCTATGCTTTCTTTTGAAGTCGTGGCATAACCAAGCCAACCAGGTCTTCACTTAAGCCTTTTTTTCCTTGTATTTTGTGTGAATTCTGAAGATGTTTTCTGTAGGCTTTATATTTTATTCAGCTGTATAATTAAAAACTGAATTCTTTATTTGGAATAAAATATTCTTATCTTACACAGTAGATAATAAAAAGGAATAAGGTATACACATTAACCATAAATGAAAAGAGAAAACCAGTGCAAAATGCGGCAGACAATACATCTCTAACATATTGCAAAGGCTGATACCAGGACAACACTACTTCAGAAAGGTGCCAGAAAAATGGTGAATGTGTGAAAACACAGAAAAATCTTGTGTTCATAGGGTGCAGAAAGCTTCCCAGAATCTGACAGAGCCCATGCATCTCTGCACCCAGAATACACTTAGAGAATAATTTAACCATGACAATAGGGACTACAGAAAATGGTATATTGTGTATAAACCTGGCCTCTCTAATCGCCTCCTTATGTGCCTGGAACATCTTGACGTTGTTCATGTTCGACTGCCAGTATTTCACATATCCTCCGTGGTCTGCTGTCAACATCCACATGTCATTATGCGACCACGTCATGGCCCTCACCGGGCTATCGTGAGCCTATGAAAACAAAAAAATATTTATTAAGTAATGCTTTAAGAAACACATCATTGAAGGCTTGGAAGAGCATATATTAACTTACAGCGATAAATTACACAAATGTTAAGTTATACAATGACAATAATGTGCCCCTTTCTGAGGTTCTTTATAGAGTATCATGGGATAAACTATCATCCAGTGACTACTGTTACCTGTAATATTGTTTCAAAATTGAAAGTGAGTCCATTCCACAAGGTGAACTCTCCACTAGAAGCTCCAGTGACTAATCGTCGTCCCTCTGGAGTCCACTGGGGGAGGAGGACAAAAAAGGTTATATATAACCACAAATTCTCCAACTTCACTCATTCTGAAAATATTTATACAGTCTTTATAATATATGTAGTAACTAACATTAAGTAGATGATAGTAACTTTCACCGGAGGGTACCTCAGCTTTATAAACAAATATTCTGTTAGAAAAGAACTTATAGGGAGGGAAGAAGGGATAAAAGAATTAAAATGTGTTATGTACATGCATCAACACCCTAAGATGAATGTAATCATGTACTATAAACATGTACTGACACAAAATTTAAAATAAGACAACTCATTCTATATACTCCAAACTACTTTAAAACAAAAAGCTTTAAAAAAGAATTTGTATTAACACAATGTAGGAAAAGTTCTAGTACTTAAATTAAAAATTCTAGCACTTAAATTAAAAATAACATGAACACTGTAAGCGCCCACACCTGTTCAGTCTAAAAAGCATTTCAGAGAAAATATAGTATTTGCTTCAGCAGCATATATACTAAAACTGGAATGATACAGAAGATTAGCAGGGCCAGCGAGACAGCTCAGTGGACTGAGCGCCTGCTTCGGCAAGCACAGGGCCTGGGGTTCAATCCCCAGCGCTGCACTGGCCCAGCCTGGCCCTGCCCTTGGGCACAGTGGTGCACACCTGTAATCCCAGCACCGGGGAAGCTGAAAACAGGAGGATCACTATGAGTCCAAGCTGCGCAATGAGACCCTATACCAAATACATAAAAATTAGCATGGTCCCTGCACAAGGTTGACACCAAATTCATGAAGCATTCCATATTTTTAAGGGGATGCAACCAAAAATCAAACATACAAGTGAAATAAACCAGACCCACATGTGTAAACATCGGATTGTCTCTAAAATCTGAAAGTTCCAAAAAATACTGCGAAAGGTAGAGAAACTACTCAAAGGGAAAGAACAACTGAAATGAGGAAAAGAAGAAAAGAAAGAAGAGAAAAAAGAATATGTAAATACACAGGATGGCTGGGACAACTGTACTGCTAGTCTATTGAAAGGAACAGTTACTGCTTACATCTTTTTCTTTTTAATATTTCTGACCAATTTTGTATGCTTATATCTGATAATCTGACCAACTAATCTCAAAAAAACAAAACATCTGAAAAATAAATACAATAAAATATTTGAGGGGGCCTGCCTCTTAGCTCAGTTCTTTATGTGCCTGCTTCAACAAAGCAGTAAGGCTCAGGTTGATGTGGTTCGATCTCTAGAACGCAAGCCAGCCAAAGCTGCCATGAAGGCATTCAGAGCAAAATTGAAAAAAAATTATTGAAAATTGGGCTGGGGCGACAGCTCAGCAGCATAAGCACCTGCCTACCATGTACAAGGTCCCAAGTTCAATCCCCAGTACCAAAAAAATAAAAATTTAAAATTATGCATTATAACAACCACTGCTGAATTCCTATCATCTTGTTTAGTGAAACTCTATATTGTTTCTAATGCTTTTATTATTCTCTCTTAAAATTTAAATAAATAGGGTCGGCAAGATAGCTCAGTAACTAAGCGCCTACTTTGGCAAGCAGGGAACCAGGGTTTGATGCCCCCGCATGCCAGGCCTGTCCCACCCCCGGGGTGCACTCAGCCAGCAACAGAGTCTCGGCATGGTGGTGCAAGCCTATAATCCCAGCACTGGGGAGGCAGAAGACAGGAGGATCACTACAAGTCTGAGCTGCATAGCAAAACCTTGTGCCAAATACATAAAATATAAATCAATCAATCAAAAAAAATTAAATAAAAGAAAATACACATCTCCTATTACTAGACTGTATGGTAGGCTGACATCAATAAGGTGGTAACCAGAAAATTCAGAAACACTGAATCTGGTATATTACAACTGCTGTTCAATCAACGCAGACAGTGTTACCAGTATGTAATTAAAACAAAACTAACAATACCAACTTAATGCTATCAAGCTTTTCCTGTAATTAAATGTACTTAGAAGTTGTAAGCTCTCCACCATAGTGCCAAGCAGTAATAATATTTTTCTTTTTTTTTGTATTAGGAAGAGAACTCAGGAGCTTGTGCTTTCCAGGCAGGCACTGCACTACTAAACTACATCCCTGGCCTGCAATGATAATTCTTGCTGATCTACTGTCAAAACAACTTTATTCAAAACACTACAGAAATATTTTAATGTCATAATCTGCAAACTGAATCTCATCTGTGACGTGATTATCCACTCTAAATACAAGGCACTTTTTAAATTTTCAGCACCTATGATGGAATACACACTTACTAGGAGGTACAAATACACAAAAAACAATCTTATTTTCCAAAATACAAATTGATAAGAAATTAAAAAATACAAGTGTGCTTATAAGAGCAAGATAGAATGCTTAAAATGTATCTGTGGCAAATTATACAAATGACATATTTTTATTTATATTTTTAATTCTTCAGTTTTGTTACAAACAAAAACCTTCTACCTTCCTAAATTCTTTTATCTGCTTTATATCCCAACCTAGTCAATAATGCAATGATCCAAATTGTACATACACAACCGTTTTATTTCTTAATGCCTGATTTGGAATGTAGTTGTAATACTGGCAAACTTTTCCTAAGGCCTTACAGTGTGATGCCCACTTGAAAACATCTCTTCATCCATGTAATAAGATAAAAGATGTTCAGATCTTACTCATTTCAAAAAGGTCTTCTGTATTACACCAATAGTATATTAAAATCCACTGGCCATCATACCTCATTGACCAAATCCCCTATGCTACATACTGGTGAGCTCTACTAACACATGAGTGCTTAGTGGTATATACACTCCCATAGGTCTGAGTCAAATAGAAGGCCTAAGATCCCTTGTACAGTTTCTATGGTGCTCTACCTCTCCCTGTTTCATACCATAATGCTCAACTATCCAAAGATTCAAGGGCTGGTGAGACAGTTCAGTGGACTAAGCACCTGCTTAGGCAAGCGCAGGGACTGGGTTCGATCCCTGGCACCAGATGCCCTGTTGGCCCTGCCCTCAGGCGTGCTGAGCCAGCCACCAAGACCAGGCATGGTGTCACACACTTGTAATCCCATATTGAGACCCTGTACCAAATACATAAAAGAAAGCAAAGTTTCCATATTTTGCTCATTAGCCATTAATGTTTGCCATCACTGTCAACCTTCTATTTATTTTTATTCAACTGTGATTTGCTCAGCTGACTATTCATCAGCCTGTACCTCTGAATATTAATAACCAACAAGTATATTTTTAGTAAATGGAATAAAACAAATGATTAAACTACCATCTACATAAATAGTGTCTAGAAGAATAGATGAGAACATTTATCCTCCAAGCACCTCCAAAATTTTCAAGTTCTGAATCATCTGAATGCATTTCTCCCCCCACCCCCCGGGGGGGAACTCAGGCCCTTGCGCTTGCCAGCGAAGCGCTTATTCCACTGAGCCATCTCCCTGGCCCCTCTGGATGCATTATTAATTATAAAGGTGCATTTAAAAAAATTTCAGTGATAGCACATTAAGTGCATCCTCTGTGCAGGTGTCTTCTTTTCTAGTAACACCTAAGAGCTTATCCTTCATCTTCAAATGTTGTTTTCTCGACAGTAACAAAAGCATTTCTTATCAAGCTAGTGAGTAACTCTGAAACCTGCTGCAGTACTTATCCACATAAACTCAGTGAAAATTACAATAGGGAGAATAACAATTTTCAAGTAATAGTTTACTAAACATGGACAAACGAAATATTTCAAAATAAAATTACCAAGCCAATTATTATCCCACACACACATTCAAAATAATTTCTAATTTTTCTTCATCTAATTTCTAATTTGCAAACTAACTCAGGATTGGTTTTCTTTTTCTTTAAGTAGTGCTGAGATTCAAATCCAAGGCCTTGTGCATGCAAGAGCTCTACCACTGACCCATACTCCCAGCCCTAGAATTGTTGTTTCTAAAAAATATCCAATAGAATACTTACCCTCACAACAAATACTGGACACTTTACTTTATTTGTTGATGTCCGAACAAACTTTGTGGTTACTGCATTCATAGGATTATTCAACATTCCTATTGGTGGGACCAACTGTAAGAAAATTTTTGTTTTTAGAGCTCCTGATTACATTTAGAGCAGAAAGCAAGACAGTGGCAAGGTGATTATCTCAACATCTAAAGCAAATGACTCCCCAATACTACTGTAACAGATTTATAAGAAAACTGAGATACAGGACAGTTAAATACCATTATTTAACAACAAAACTAAGTATCACATTGTGTCAGATTTCTTATTCTTCAAAGTCCACACAAAACTGTTTATAAAATGCCTAACAAAATTAATTTCTCCTACTACAAAACTTAAACTTAAGGGCAGGCCAGATAGCTCAGCGGATTAAAGCACCTGCTTAGGCAGACGTAGGGCCTAGGGTTTGATTCCCCCCCCCCCCGACTGCTAGCCCCCCCCAGGGCAAGCTGACAGGGAGACTGAGACTGGGCGTGGTGGTGTGCGCCTGTAATCCTAGCACTTGGGAGGCTGTAAACAGAAGAATCACCACAAGTCTCATCTATGTAGTAAGACTCTGTAGACCCTGTCCTAAATACAGAAAAATAATTAAACAGACAAAATATAATCCACTGTCCATAAAAATGTGTTACACTACCCTCTCAGTAATGTTCATTTCAACTACAAAAACAAAAATAAAAGATCATTTTCAAGTTTAATTCACGTATTTTTAGGCTTAGAGGTCAGGTTGGCCAAAGAGTTCAGCGGATTAAAGCACCTGCTTCAGCAGATGCAGGGGCCCGGAGTTTGATCTCCGGGCCTCCGGGCTTGCCTTGCCTGCCCCGAGAGGCAGCGAATGAGACTGGGCGTGATGGGTGGTGTGCGCTGGTAATCCCAGCACTTGGGAAGCTGTAAACAGGAGGATCACTATGAATTCGATCTACACTGTACACCCTGTCCTAAATTACAAAAAAAAAAAAAAAAGGTCAAAGTAAAGAGGTTTTAATAAGGCAGTACATGTTTTATACTTACATCATTATAATAGCCTGCATCAGGCTGAATTGCCCGCATATCTCTCTGGTCTCTTTGCCATATTCTATTCTGTTAATATAAGGAAAAAACAGTTAGTGAATATGTGACTAATGATACTCAATGTGTTATCAACAAAATATAAGATCTACAGGAAAACAAGATTTTAAAATGTTAATTTCTAGAATATACAATGTTTTTTAAAAAAATGTATTTGGTACACAGTTTCACTATGCAGCTCAAATTCAGTGATCCTCCTGCCTCAGCCTCCCCAGCATTGAGATTATAGGCATGTGCCACCACATCTGGTCTCTTGGTAGCCAACTCAGTACGCCCAGTGGCAGGGCCAGCATGTGGTGCCAGGGATTGAACCCCAGTCCCTGCGCTTGCCTAAGCAGATGCTTAGTCCACTGAGATATCTCACTGGCCCTAATATCCTAAATATTGGGGCTTTTTTGCTTTTTTTTTTTTTTTTTTTTTGGTTGTATGTGTGGGGTTTTCTTGGCTTTGGAGCTCTTTTGTTTCTTGGGTTTTTTGTCTTTGAGACGGGGGCTCACCACGCTGTGGAGCTATCCCTTATTCTGATACTGCTTACAATTTTTTTCATTTACACAGCCTAGCCCCTTCCATCCAAGATGCTACAGACATTCTCACTGCAGCTATCCACAGACCAAAATGCTGCAGACTACAATAATTTTTCACAAACATCTTAATAAAAAGAAACAGACTAAGGGACAGACATCTTAATTATTTCAAAATTCTCACCACAAAATGATTCCTATATTTTACCTTTGGCTTTCATAATTCCTCTGAAATTGTATCTCCTAGATTTCCAAAAGAATATTCTTAGAAAAGTTTAAATCTGTGTCTGTTTCTCATTCTCCAATAAGTGTCCAATACACTACTTGGACATATGTGCAAATAAAAGATTAAGCAGAGATAATGAAAAGCAGACAGTTTTTCACAGAGAGAAGACCAAATCCCAATGAGACAGTAAAAATGGGTAAAGACAAATAAATAAAAAAATTCAAAAGACAGGGATATAATTCAGCAGCACAGTGCCTATCCGGCAAGCACATGATCCTGCGTTCAATTCCTAATACAAAGAAATAAACACAAAAGGAAAGAACACACAGCTGAGGGAGCAACAGGGAGGCCTTGTCTTACTTCTCATCCCAGAGCTGCTTTCACATGCAGCAGTAGAAGTGGGTGGGCCTGTGAACTGAAGAAAGTCCTTTGCAATGAGCTAAAGCCTCCAACCTATTTTAATTTTTTAAGAAAAGATCTTCCCTAAGATACTAAATTGCTTAGGTTGGACTCATTCACTGCTATGCTTTGCGTCTAAATGTCACCCCAAGCCAGACATGGTGGCACACACTTATAATCTCAGCACTCTGGAAGTTGAGGCAGGTTTGAGACCAGCCTGGGGCTACAAAGTGAGCTGAAGGCCAGCCTGAACTGCACAGTAAGACCCTATCTAAAAGACAGGGAACAAAAAAAGTCACCTGAAAGTCTCATGTGCTAATAGGTCTTTTTCAGAGCTGAATCTGGTGTGTATGATGCTAGGATTATGAGTGTGTGATTAGTAAATCAATCCACTGATTGGTTTGGCATAGTTCTGGCTAGGATTAAGGGTATGAGTGCTACACCCACAAGGCAGGTATCCTACATACAATATAAGAAACAGAAAGTCTTATCTTGCTCCCTTGTTGCTTATCTATCTAGTCTTCCCATCATGAACTATTCTCTGCCAAGCTACTTTGCCTTGCAGCAGGGACTGAAACCTCAACTGTGAGCTAAACAAACTTTTCCTCCCTTAACTTTGGGTGTCAGGTATGTTGTCTCAGCAACCAGAAGAGTAACTAAACATTTGCGCTCCTGCCACCTCAGCCTCCCAAAATGCTGGGACTGCGGATGAGTGCCATTATGCCCAGTGGCGCCCAATCCTAGAGACAGCTCTTTGCAGCAAACTACCAGTAGCTCAGATATGGAAAACCCATGCTTTCAGTGCCAATGACACTGAAAACTCAAAACTGCAATTCTAAAACTCTGTGCTCAGCGTGATGAGATGGGGCACGCCTGAGGGAGGCCAAGACAGGAGCCTGGGGCCAGCCTGAGCTACACAGTGAGCTCAAGGCCAACTTGAACCTCATAAAGAGACACTCTGTCTCAAAATAATTTTTTTTTCTTAATCTCTGTCCTTACAGAAATATTACTGTTAGTAATCTTTTATTTCTTATACACTGAGTTTATTAAATGCTGTAAGGTCAGCCTATTGGTTAAAGTACAACACATTCTTCTGACTTATTATGAATTTTTTTAACAAAATATTGTTTAAAGTTTTATTATTCCATATTTTCCATATATAATGATCACACACATCAGAGGGAATTTATACCTGTACGCAGCACATCTTCATTCTTTTTATTCTTTTCCCTCCCCTCCCTTCAATAGAACGAAGCCTATTTTTAAACTGGAGTCTTAATAATTTTCAGAAGGTGATTCAAAATTCAAGAAGAATTAAGCTAAGGACAAGATCGTTTAAAAACATTAGCTGAGGGGCTGGTGAGATGGCTCAGTGGTCTAAAGCACCTACTTAGAACAAGCTTAGCAAAGCACAGGGACCACGGTTCAATCCCCCA
>NW_004524590.1:1877760-1879010 GCF_000260255.1 Octodon degus | reverse complement strand
TTTTTTTTTTTTTTTTTCCGTACTGGGAACTGAACTCAGGACCTGGTGCTTGCCAGGCAGGCATGCACCATGCTGCTGAGCTACATCCCCAACTGGCCCCTACTGCTAGTTTTTAATCAACTTACATCTCGTGAACAATGAAATTAATGACAATTGATCTAATCACACATCTGAAAAGCACTATTTCACAGAGAAAGTGTTAATATTCCTTTGCTGTAAAATTCGGCCTGATGGAAGAAAAGAACATGATGTGTAAGTGTGCAGACACACATTTATGTGTGTGGGTTGTGAGCATGTGGGAAAGAAAAAAAGCCAAGCATCAGTTGGGAACTGTTCACATTGTTTAAATGAAGTTTTTAATTGGGATGTTTGTAGTCAAGACTATTTTTAAACTTATCATAAAAGGTACTAAATATTTTTTAAAGTTTCAAAACTGACATTTATGCTTTTAAATTTCCTAATAATCATTGATAAAAAGAACTGTAATTAATGTAAAAAGCATGTGTATCTAACTTGAGCAAAATGCCATAGAAACTTCCCAGGACTACATGTGAATTTTGTGTATATGCACATATTTGGGGGAAAAAAAAAAAGCCATCAAGCTAAGACTTGTAAATAGAAATGTTACTTGGGTGTGGTGGTGCATGCCTGTAATACTGGTACTCAGGAAGCTGAGGCAAGAGGACTGCCACAAGTCAAAGCCAGCATAGGGTACACAGTGAGCTTAGGACCAGCATGCACTATGTAACAAGTCTGTCTGGGGGAGGGGAAAAAAAGGAGAAGGGAGAACAGATGCATGCTAGTAATCCAGCACTTTGGGAGGCTGAAGTACATGATCCCAACTACAAGCTCAGCTTGGGCAACTTAGCAAGACTCTACCTATAAAAAAATTTAAAGGGATGGGGACATGACTTAGTATGAAAGTCCTTTGTTCAGTGCCAAGTGCACCCCTCAAAAAGAAAAGAATGCTGACTTTGAGCTTTTCAGTTTTAGTGCTCGACATTGAAACTTACATACTAAATATGCATGACTGTAAAATAAAAACATGAGTATACTTTCAAAGTTAAGACCACTAAAAACACATTAAGAATAGAAACTAAAAACGTTTCACAATTATTTTTGCTTCAGACATAGAAAATACTGGGGACAGGGACACAGTTCAGGGGAACAAGTACCTGCCTGGCAAGTACAAGGTCCTGAGTTTGATTCTCAGTACAAGAAAGAAAGAAAGAAAGAAAGAAAGAAAGGAA
>NW_004524590.1:1865841-1877660 GCF_000260255.1 Octodon degus | reverse complement strand
GGAGGGAGGGAGGGAGGGAGGGAGGGAGGGAGGGAGGGAATAGTCTCTCAAGATATTAAATAAAAGGCCTGAAAGAAATTTTTATTTCCTTTGGATAAAACTGCATTTCTTAGGGCCGGCCAAATAGCTCAGCAGATTAAAGGGCCTGCAAGCAGGTGCAGGGGTCAGGGTTCAATTCCCAGGCCTACCCTGCTGGCCCTGCCTCCGGGTACACTGAGATGGCAATTGAGACTGGGCGTGGTAGTGCACCTATAATCCTAGTTCTTGGGAGGCTGTAAACAGGCAGATCACTATGAGTCCAATCTAGTAGTGAGACCCTGAACACCTTGTAGACCCTTCCCTAAAATACAAAAAAAAAAAAAAAAAGAAAAGAAAAAAACAAACTGCATTTCTTTTGGGAGAACTGGGAGGTCCTGATTGTAAAAGGTTCTGGAACTATGTAAAGATACTGGCTGTACAATCAGTGCATGTACTAAATGCCACTGAACTGTACACATTAAAATGATTAAAACAATGTCTCTTATGTGAATTTTGCCCCAATTAAAGAATGAGGGGTTTAATCCACTGAAAACAAATCTGTAATGCATGGTAGGTGAAACAGTAATATAATAGCGATTACTGAAACAAGATGCTGGATACAAAACACTAACCAAAGCATAAATCAAAGATCTACTGTACAAACACCAGGAAAATGACTGAGGTCGAAGACAACTTTTTTTTAAAATAAAACTCATTGTAGCCATAAAAAATGATAAACCTGACTTTTATAGGTAAATGGATGCTATTTGAAACCATACTCATAAGTGAAATAAATTAGACCCACATGTGTAAACATCAGAAGCTGGACAAGCAAATAAAATCCAAAATGTACAACAGATATTGTGAAATGGGAAGAAACTATTCAAAAGAAAACAGAAACTGGGGGCCGGGAAGATGGCTCAGTGGAATAACCACTTCCCTGGCAAGTGGAAGGACCTGAGTTCAATCCATGGTTCCACCAAAAAAAAAAAGAAAAGAAAAGAAAAGAGAAACTGAAGGGGTATGGGGAAAGGATGGACGAAAAAAGGGGAAAGAAAAAAAAAAAAATATATATATATATGTACACACACACACACACAACAATTAAGATAGTTATACACAACATACAATGTGTTAAACATTGTTACTCTCCTATAATATTGTTTTGGAAATTTGTTTTTGAGGGGGTTTTTCAAAAATTTTTTTTAATTTAGTTTCTCACAGTTCACTGATCAAAATGGTTTGTGCAAATATTGTTTGAACAGTATTTCATGCCTATATCTTGTAATTACTATGAAGATTACAATATACAATGTATTATTGTTACTCTTTTAGCCTGTTTTGAAACTTTTATTTTTTATTTCGATTTTTTCTCTATAAAATAAAATAAAAGTCATTCTGAGAAAAGGCCTTTTAACTTTTCCTTAGAATGGCCAAGTATCACTTTTGCAACATAAACGTTCAATGTGAAGAGAAAAAAAAAAAAGCACAATTGCACATATTTCAAATCAAGATCCAGCCAGAAATTAAATAAAAGCAAAACACCTCACCACAGTAACCAGGCTTCACATATGCCATAGTCCAGCTTCACATCATACAAATCATTAAGTTACTTGGCCTTTCGCTGGAGGTTATAGGCTGAATTGTGTCCCCCTAAAATTCATACAAGGGGAAATCAAAAAATACAGTTTACATTTTAAAAAATATTACAATAAAAGACATGTCATAAATTCCCCTCAAAATACTTCCCCTCATTTCTAACACACTTATTTCATTATCTTTGTCACTTTCTGAAGCACTTCTGCAAATACTTTTTTGTGTCTTTATACAGTATGACCAAAAATGCAATAAACACTACTGCCAAGTGCCATATAACAGAACTCAAATTTTCTTTCTTTCGAGACAGGGTCTTGCTGTCTCAAGTTCAAGGCCAGCTGCCTTGGGTAGCTGATGTAAATCCACTTGCTAGGAGTTCAGACCATGTTTGGATGATCTTTAAGGAAATTTGTGTTTATTCCTTCCCACAAAAAGTGAACTCTGGGAGTGTGTACATGTGGTTCATTCTATGTGGAGCCCTGGCTCACGTTATTTGCCTCTTGTTACTTTGTGATCTATCTCAGATCTTAACAAATGTGTATGTAAATGTTTTTCACATTGAAATTATAAGATATTTGATAAAAATAAAATCTTGTTATCTTGCTGTTTTAAGGGACTGAAACTTTAGGATCTCAGGAAGAGAACTGCCTGCCAGCTACACTGGTGATTGGGCAGGAGCCTCACGCATGGGAATGTTCCCTGCCAGAATGGGGCGCTCTTGGGAGCGCATGCATGCATCCGCCTAGGTCCCAGGTTCCTGTCACGAGGCCCCCTCTGTTCTCCTTGTGCCCGCCTCTACACTCCCCCTTACCCCCAGTGCCAGGCTGCGCAGGGCTGTAGCTTCCTCTTAAGGGGAGTGTGTTGACTTCAAACCACTGACTGGGTTGGGCATGAGTCAGTCCAGGACCAAAGTCCTGTGGGGTTAGAAATGGTCTCCATGTGTTCACAGCTTCTCATAATAGAGTAATTTTTTACTTTGTTCTAATGAGTTGTCTTAAGTTTATTTTTCTGTTTAAAAACAGCTACGTTACTTGATTAAAATACTTACAATTCTATTTTGTCTCTGTGTTAATAAATTTTGAAAGTTCTTGTGTTCTAGAGATCAGAAAAAAAAAAAAAAAAAAGAAAGAAAAAGGCCAGCTACCTGGGCTACACAGTCCAGGCCAGCCTGAACTACACAGCAAGACCTTGCCTCGAAAGAAAGAAAGAAAGAAAGAAAGAAAGAAAGAAAGAAAGAAAGAAAGAAAAGGGCCGGACAGATAGCTCAGCGGACTAAAGCTCCTGCTTAGGCAGGCCCAGAGACCAGGGTTTGATCCCTGGCGTGCTGTGCCAGACCTGCCCCCGAGGCACTCTGAGACAGCGAACAAGACTGGACTTCATGGTATGCGCCTGTAATCCCTGTGTTTAGGAGGTTGAAAACAGGAGGATCACAAGTCCAATCTGTGCCGTGAGACCATGTACTAAATACAAAATTAATAATAATAATAATAATATTTTTTTTAAAAAAAAAGAAAGAAAGAAAACAGGGCCAGGGATATAGCACAGTGTTACAAGTGCCTGCCTGGCAAGTGCAAGGTCCTGAGTTTGATTCCCAGTACTAAAAAACAAAACATAAAACAAATTATGTTAAATTGGTTATGGTGTCACAGGCCTATAATACCAGAGCTCAGGAGGCTGAAGTTGCAAAGATCACTGTGAGTCTGAGGCCAGGTGGGGCTCCATAGTAAGTTCAAGGTATCCTGAACTAAAAGTGAGACCCTGACTCAAAAAATCTGACAGAGTGAAATGTGGAATGTACTACCACTATTATGCTTCCTGCAGGTATTATTACATGCAACAGAATTACTATGTGGCAAGAAGCCTACAGCATAAATTAGCCTGAAGAATCCTTAAGACATTGAGGAAAGAAACAACATAAGCTCTCTCTGATTATCCTGGCAAATATAATCCATTCCCTACGATCAAACGATCACATAATCTATCTCTCAACCAAATGTTTCATAGTGAAGAATTAGCAAAATTTTAACCATAGTATGTCTCCAACACTGGGAAAATGACCCAGCTATCTCACCAAATTTCACAACTTTATCTAACATAGCTTTGCTAAATAGGTGCTATGCACAATGAATAAAATAAGCTTTAGTTAGAAGGTTAGAGTTGAGGCTCTGGAATTAAAAAAACAAAAATTCATGCTCTTAAGAGCCCTAAAGTTTTACTATTTTTTTTTAAACTATAAATCACAATTTCCTGGGGGGGTTCTTGAAATCTATGGGGCGGACAAGTAGCACTCTTAATGATTTAAAAAAAAAAAAAATCACATACATCTGAAAGGAAATATACATTGTGAAATGTGTATGTGTGTGTGCACCCACTGGTTCACAATACTAAAAATACTTTTCCTTCATAAAAATCTGCCAAGTGAAACTCAGCAGAAATATTTTACCTATTTTGTTTCTTACTCACTCTAATGAATGAACAGCAGTTACTTTGTATTTTCCTAAAGACTAGAGGTTACGCATCTTTCATGGTGTTTATTTGTCCTCTGAACAGCTTTTCTGGCAAACTGTCTATTCAAATCTTCTGCACATTTTTTAATTTGGTTGTTTTCTGTGACATGTGATCTGCAAATATTTTCTCTCAGTTTATCATATCTTTCCATTCTTCTGATAACTTTTAAAGAATAAAGCAAGCAAGTTCAAGTCCATCCTGGGCTTAGCAAGCAAGATCATGTCTCAATACAAAAAAAATTTTTTAAAAAGAGTAAATGCTGCTGAGGATGCACAAGGAAAAAAAAAAAAAAAGAAATCTATAATACTTATATAGTCCAAACTGTCCTTAGACTATCTGGCCCAGAATAGCTTGAAACTTGAAATCCTTCTGAGTCAGCCTCCCCCAGTGCTGGGACTAGAGGCTTGAACCACCACATCCAGCATTCAATAAACATTTTTTTTAAATAAGTAATAAGCTAAAAAGTATAGTGTATACATAAATTAACACAGTCATTTATTATCAAATATGCACATCACTGTACATACTATACTTCTGTACAACTGTCAGGGCAGATTTGCTTACACCACCATTGTCACAAACAGGTAGTATGCTGCACAATGTAACTAGCTATGGTATCACTACACTTTAGCTCCTTTATAACCTTATGACTCCACCTTCACTTATGCAATCTAACATTGACAGAAATGTTGTACCATTATATGAACATATTTATAAACTACCCACATTCCTCAGTCACTAGACTATCACTAGGCCACGTGGAGTGACTAGCCTACATCATCCAGATTCCTGTAAGTATCCTCCAGTAGGTTCACATGACAAAAATCACCTAATGATTTCTCAGAATGTCTTCCTTATCACTGAGAGACTTGTGACAGTTAATGATTACTTAACTGCTTGCCCTCAAGGGAGCTGCAATATTTCTACAAATAGCAAGAGTTTTAGCCTATTTTACCATATGCTATATATCAGCCTGCTCAGACTGTCATTACAAAATACCATGTACTGGGTAATGAAACAGCAGAAATTATTGTTCTCAGTTTATGAGTAAGTCCAAGATGAGGGTGCCAGCACACTCAAGTTCTTCTAATGACTTTTTTTTTTAATTAATTTATTTATTTATTTGTGTGTGTGTGTGTGTGTGTGTGTGTGTGTGTGTGTGTATGTGTGTGTGGCCAGCTCAGCCCACCAGAGGGCGCAGCTGGCTGGCATGTGGTGCTGGGGGATTGAACCGTGGTCCCTCTGCTTTGTTAAGCTTGTTCTAAGTAGGTGCTTTAGACCACTGAGCCATCTCACCAGCCCTCTAATAACTTTCTTCCTGGCTTGATAAACAGCAAACTGGCTAGGTACAGTGGTGCAAGGCTATAATCCCAGCGAAGGCAAGAGGACTGCTATAAACTCAATCTAGCCTGGACTACACAGACCTTGTCTCAAAATAATACTAAAAAAGAAAAACAAAAAACATTAAGTTCAATAGTGTTTCTCTAAATGGAGCAATGGAGTCTCAGCCTTCTGCCATCATTTATGATGGATTAGGGCTTCAACAAACGAATTTCAGGGAGACACAAAACAGCACAAAATTCCTTTTTTAACCACAAGTTATCTAATGACTTTTAATGTATTTGGTACAGGGTCTCACTATGCAGCTCAGATTCAGTGATCTTTTTGTTTTCAGCCTTCCCCACACTGGGATTATTGGTGTGAGCCACCACACCTGGTCTTTGTGACTGGCTCAGCGCGCCCAGGTGCACAGCCAGCCTGGCATGTGGTGCCCGGGCTTGCATAAGCAGGTGCTTGGTCCCCTGAGCTACCTCAGGAGCCCTTAATAACTTTCTTAAGTGAAAATGAATTTCTTTTCACTACATACTAGTGTGAAGCAGGAGTAAATATACAAGGATTCCAAGCACAGCTTCATTGCACAACCTTGAGTCAGGCCGACAGGTCCTTTTTCTTTTGGTCTCCCCACTCCATTTTCTTTTTTAGTACAGGGTCTCACAGCTGATAGGCAGCTGTGTCACTGTGCAACATCCCCAGCCCTAGCAGTCTTTGAGATAGAGCTGCACTACATAGTTCAAACTGGCCTTGAACTAGCTTAAGTAGCCCAGGCTGGCCACAAACTCACAGCCTCACATTGATCTTCCTGGCTTAGCCCCCAGGGGTTGAGATTCTAGGCATATGCCACCATACCCAGCCTGAAGTCTTACCACTGCTGGTTTTATACCACAGATGCATGTATAAATGATGTAAAGGGTCCTAATCACTAGTACTGTTAAGAAAATAACTCTACAGGTCCAGGAAGACAGCTCAGCGAACTAAGTGCCTGCTTTGGCAAGCGCAGGGACGAGGTTTCCCGGTCCCACCTGCCACACCAGCCCTGCCCCTGGGGCACGCTGGGCCAGCAAAGAGTTCAGGCGTGGTGGTGCATACCTGTAATCCCAGCACCAGGGAGGCAAAAAACAGGAGGATCACTGCGTGTCAGAGCTACATAGAGACCCTGCACCGAAAAGAAAAGAAAATTTAGACTTTACCTCCCCCACCTACCCACCCAGTACTGCAGCTTGAACCCAGATTCTTTGCCCTGAGCTACAAGTCCAGTCCTTTACTTTTTATTTAGAGACAGGGTCTTACTAAGCTGTCCAGGCTGAGTTCAAACCTGTGATCCTCTTACTTTAGCTTCCAAGGGCATATCTCTCTCTGTAACTTTTGAATTTTATAGCATGTCTATCTAATACCATCCAAAATAAATGAAACCTGTTTCACAGATTTTTAAAGATTTAATTCACAAAAAAACCTAAATTTAGAGGGGAATGGCAGCACACACCTGTAATCC
Source organism: Octodon degus (assembly GCF_000260255.1). Lineage (NCBI taxonomy): Eukaryota > Metazoa > Chordata > Mammalia > Rodentia > Octodontidae > Octodon > Octodon degus. The sequence goes on along the minus strand of NW_004524590.1, from coordinate 1,870,708 downwards.
TACCTCTCAGAAAGCTGGAAAGGATCACAAATTAGAGGACAATTTGAACACTTAACAAAATCATATGAAAAGAAAAAAACACTTTTTTAATGGCCAAGGGGTGCAGTATAATGCTCTCCAGGTTCAATCCTAAACATAACAGGGAAAAAAACAAACAAAAATAAAAACTTAAACTCTGTATAATTTCACCCTCTCACTCAACTTGGTTCACAGAAACCAGAATGGAGTTTTCTTTCACAAAATTATTTTTTTCCATTTCAATATAGAACATATGTATAATTTTCTAAAGCAATAGGAATCTGAAGGCCACATACTAATTTATAAAGGACAAAAACATAAATCTGACTGCTAATCTACCTTGGGTGAAGTTTCTGTTGGACTCTATGATGGTTTTAGTTGAAAGCTATGATAACATGAAAAACACCATGAATCACATGATAGGTCCTTAGAGATAGGAAAATCAGGCCAATATAATTCTAGAGAACATATTACTTCAAACGAGTGAATGAATGAGTAATAGCTTGAGTATGGTTTTGATCCTTGTTCCCTCAGTACTGGAGAATGAACCCAGGCTCTTTACACAGTAATACATCCCTGTATCTCTAGTCCAATAGTAGTGGTAGTGATAGTAATTTTGAGATAGGATACCACTCTGGTAACTTAGTGAGACTCACGACTTCAAATTGAAACAAAAACCAAAACAAAAAAGATACAATTTATATATTAAAACATTTGGACAGGGCCAAGGATATAGCTCAGCGGCACAAGCACCTACCTAGCATGAACAAGGTCCTGAGTTTGATTCCTGGCACTCACCAGAAAGACACTTGGACAAAGAAATCAAATGACAGTTTCAACTAATCTTAAGACTGAGGGGGAAAATAAAAAGACTGAGAACACAAGAATGTTTTGCACATGAAATTATTCCGGGCAAAAAAGATTCTCTAAAAAAATGCTAAGAGGTGACAAACAAGATAGGAGAAGGGGTGAGAAAGAATCTCACTATGTAGTTCAGGCTGGCTTTGAATTCACTATGCAGACCAGGCAGACTTCAAATTTAAGGCAACCCTCCACCTCCCCCAACTTTTGCTATAACTTATTAAAGAGAACCCCATATCCAGATTCTGGTTGGTTAACCTTAATTACAAAATAAACAAAAATAGAACAAGCCATAGTCTGCTTCTGGGTCCAGGTATATCTGCAAAATGAGCATTTGTAACTACAAAACTAAAAGGTGGGAAAAATCTTTTACAAACAAAAGGGGGGTACCTGAGTATAGCTCTGTGATAAATACGTGCTTTACTAGACCCTGGGTTCAATCTCCAAAACAAAAATAAAAAACAAAGAACACAACACACACAACAAGAACACACACACACATACACATGTACACTAGGTATGTTCTTAGAAGAAATTTACTCTGCAAAATGTGTTCTACGGTCTAACTTGCATGTAATGAAAGTTTCACTTCATAAGAGAAATAGAACTGGTTGTGGTGCACACCTGTAATCCCAATACTCGGGAGGTTGAGGCAGGAGAATTGTTGTGAGCTTGAGACCAGCCTGGGCTATAAAGTGAGTTTAAGGCCAGCCTTAACTGTATAAGGAGACGCTCCCTGTCTCAAAAAAAGAATTAGTCAACTATTTGTAGCCAACTTCCAGACTTGGAATGGATAAAACAAGGGGAGGGAGCCTAGAGTTGTCTACAGTACAACTTAAACTAGTACACATAAACTTAAGCACAAGGACCCGGTTCAATCCCCCAGCACCACATGCCTGCCAGCCCTGCCCCCTGGTGGGCTGAGCTGGCCACACACACATAAATAAATTTTAAAAAATATTATTCTTGAGCTAAAATTCTAGAAACAAGGGCCGGGGAGAGAGCTCAGTGGAATAAGTGCTTCCCTGACAAGCGCAAAGGCCTGAGTTCAATCCCTGGTTCCACCAAAAAAAAAAAAAAAAAATTCTAGAAACAGTAAAAAACCAAAGTTGAATCAAGGCAAGTCTAGTCTTCCATACCTATAATCTCAGCACTTCAGTAGGCACTGAGAAAGGATCTCAGTCCTGGTCAACTTAGCGAAACCCTGTCACAAAAAGTAAGGGGTAGGGATATAGCTCAGTGTAAAGGCCCTGGTTTCAATCCCCAATACAAAAAAACAAAAATCAAACAAAGTTAACAGAAAACCTACCCAAGAAAAAGTGAACCCAGAGCCTTTTCAATGAACTAAATATCTGACCCTGTTTTTTCAGACAGGGTCTTGCTACATTGCTAAACTACTGCAGTGGGCTCAAATTTGCAATCCCTCTGCCCCAAAGTCCCAGGGTGTTAGGCTTATAGGTGTGCAACACTATCACACCTAGCTTACAATCCAGTAATTACGCAGGCTTAAAAAGGAAGAAAAATTTCACACATGCTATATACAACATGGATATTGAACCATGAAGACGTTAAGCTAAGTAAAATAAGCCAGCAACAAAAGATCAGACATAGGATTCGAGGTTCCCAGAATAGTCAGATTCCTAGACACAAAAAGTGCAATGGTGACTCCACAGGCGCTAAGGGCTTCATTGTTTAATAACCACAGATTTTCAGTTTATAAAGATTTCTACAGCTGGGCATGGTAGTGTACACTTGTAATCCCAGCACTCAGGAGGCTGAGGTAAGAGCAGGTCCATAAATTTGAGGTCAGCCTGGGCTACATAAGCGAGTCCAAGGCAAGACTGCACTACACAGTGAGTGAGACCTTGTCTCAAAAAAACAAAAAAAACAAAAAAAAACTACTATACAAATTTTTCACTAAAATCTGCCTCCTCTATACCAGTCTGCCTGGCTTACCAGTTTTCCCATGTTGTGACCATGAGGCCTTTGCCAGATGCAGACCCTCCGTCTTAGACTTTTAGTCTCTAGCACTAGTTAAGAGATTCCATTCTTTATACTAAAGGGCCAGCCTGATAGCTCAAAGGACTAATGCGCCAGCTTAGGCAGTGTTCAAAGGTCAGGGTTCAATCCCTGGCCTGCCATGCTGGCCCCACCCCCAGGGCTCATGGACACAGGTAAGTGAGACTGGGAGTGCTGGCATGCACCTTTAATCCCAGTGCTTAGGAGGCTGAAAACAGGAGAATCACTACAAATCTGATCTATGTAGTAAGACCCTATAGACCCTATCCTAAATACAGAGGGGAGGAAAAATAAAAAATAAATAAATAAATAATATATATTTGCTGAGGCTCAAGCAATTTGCAGTCCTCCATTGGCAAAATTCCTTTTAAGGGCCAGCCAAATAGCTCAACAGATTAAAGCACCTGTAAGCAGGTGCAAGGGCTGGGGGTCAATCCCAGGGCCTGCCATGCGTCCTGCCCCTGGGATATGCTGAGATGGTAACTGAGACTGGGAGTGGTGGTATGGGCCTGAAGTCCCAGCTCTTGGGAGGCTGTAAACAGAAGAATCACTATGAGTTTGATCTAGTAGTGAGACCCTGAACACACTGTAGACCCTTCCCTTAAAAAAAAAAAAAAAAAAAAAATTCCTTTTAAGCAGTTGGTTTAGTTGCAGAAAATCAGTGTTTCTATTCTTCACACTGAATTATATACAAATGACAATAAAAGGAGCCGGGGAGATAGTTCAGTGGAATAAGCACTTGCCTGGCAAGCACAAAGACCTGAGTTCAATCCCCGGTTCTGCCAAAAACAAAACAAAAAACAAACAAAAAAGACAATAAAGTAGTAAAAGTTAAAAAGAGAATTTTTTTACCGAAGTCAGAAATTTGGATCTACACCAAAAAGGTCTTTAACTGTCCCTCAAAATGTATCTCACATGACATAATGCAACAAGCTGCATACATTTTACTATGTAGAAATGCCTAACATGACAAGAAAAAGTAAGTCTGTTAACTTTTCTACATAGTAGTTAAGGTTTGGTGTCACTTCTAAAATTGACATTAGAGCCAAAACTAAAGCTTGTACTTTCCAATGCTGAAGTCAAACTCACTGATCTAGGAATTGTCACACATGCCCATAGTCCCAGCACACAGAAGCCGTTGCAAGAGGATCACCTGTGAACTCAAGGCCACCCTGGGCTACAGAGTGAGTTAAGATCAGCCTGAATGAGGGCCAGTCACATAGCTCAGCAGATTAAAGCGCCTACTTAGGCAAAGCGCAGGGGCCGGGGTCCAATCCCTGTAGCACAAGCCCTGCCAGTCCCGCCCCCAGGATAGCAATAAAGACTTGGCATGGTAGTGGTAATGCATGCCTATAATCACAGCATTTGGGAAGCTGAAAACAGGAGAATCACTACAAGTCCAATCTGTGTAGTGAGATCCTGTACTAAATACATTTTTTTTTAAAAAGTCAACTTGAACTACATAGCAAAATCCTGTCTCAAAAAACAAAACCAAACTCAAACTCAACAAAATCTTAAAATCAAAAGATCAAATTTACATTCATACTAAGCATGCACAAGACCCTGGGGAAATTTAATCACTGAACCAAACAAAACCAGAAAACAAATACACAAATTCATTTTTATGCCCATGACATATCTATGCCCATGAACAATTCACATTCTTTGTTGAAAAAAAAATTAATTGTATACCCAACTACTAACTACATTAATATACCAAATACATTCACACTTTGCGTTGTTCAAAGCTAGCTACCTTATATATGATACCAAAAGTGTAAGTACGAAAAGAAAAATTAGATAATATTCACATTCTCAAAATTACAAATATTGGGGCTGGTGAGATGGCTCAGTGGTCTAAAGCACCTACTTAGAACAAGCTTGGCAAAGCACAGGGACCGCGGTTCAATCCCCCAGCACCACATGCCAGCCAGCCCCGCCCCCTGGTGGGCTGAGCTGACCACACACA
>NW_004524590.1:1856368-1865741 GCF_000260255.1 Octodon degus | reverse complement strand
CCCGCCCCCTGTGGGGCTGAGCTGGCCACACACACACACACACACACACACACACACAAATAAGTAAATAAAAATTTTAAAAAAATAAAAATTACAAATATTTTGCTTCAATCGCAATTAAGAAAGTGAGAGCCAGGTATGATGGAATATACCTGTAACCCTAGCACTCAAGAATGAAGCAGGACAATGGCAGGTTCAAAGCAAGCCAGGGTTACACAGTGAGACTGTTCTCAAACAAAACAGAGTATAGGGCTTCCCAGCATCGTGAAGCTTATTTCTGTAACTGTACTTGAACAGATGCAATAGTAGTTTGACTCTACTGCTATGCATGAAACTAAAATTCTGTTAAAGCTTTTTTTAGACAAAGATGTCATACCTTCTGAAAAACTGTGACTGTATGTAAGAGTTGATGTAGGGCCTGGGGAGATAGCTCAATAGAATAAGCACTTGCCTGGCAAGCGCACGGTCCTGAGTTCAATCCCCATTCCCGCAAAAAAAAAAAAAAAAAAAAAGTGTTACATGCCACTATAAACTAAACCTTCTACATTTAACTTTAAAAAAAAATTAACTTTTAATACTAAGACCTGTAGCAGATCTTGGCAGGGAGACAAAGGCTACAAAGGAAAAAAAAAAAAAAAAAAAAGCCATATCAAGTGTTACCTGACCCCTGGAGGCAGACTAAGAAAAACATCTGAATCCACAACCTTCCTTACTTACAAGCAATTAATTAAACCATGTTTTTGTTTTTGTTTTTTTGCTACCAGGAGACCGGCAAAAGAATGCAGATTGTAATATAAATAGGACTGTACAGACTCTGATTTTTGTAGTCTGTCAACTGTGATTTTCTACTTTGACAACTATATGAGGGGTCTTTTTTGTTTTTAGTTTTTCTTTTTTTACTTCTCTATCACTTCTCTTTCATATCACCCTTATCTTCTCTCCTTTTCTTTCCCCCTTTCAGCTATTAAATATATAGGTGTTTGCCTGTGTGAAGAATCACTGATATAATTCAAATAGTAACTTTCCTAAGTATGAGAGCATAACCATGACCAAAAAAACAGGATGAGAACCAAAGAAATAAGTACCAACAAATTAATAGGTTCCTTCAAATTTTAATTACATTTCCTTCCTCTACCTCTCTCACACTATTCCTTTCTCAAACTCCCTCAACATTAACCCTTTATTTGAACTAAAAACATAATTCCAACTAAGTGTAATTTGTTTTTTACGAACTGGTTTTTCTCCTTCCCTTTTCTTACTGATTTAACCCCTTCTATTCACACTTCTTTTTTTCCCGACCTTTTCTCTATATCCTAGTTTGTTAGTATCAGTAAAGTACAGTTGGTAAGGAGGTTAATAGATGGATGAAAATATTACAGTTTTAATGTACATGATTAACATATGGTTGGATTTGGGCTGGGGAAGAGTCTGGAGGTCTAAGTGCCTGCCTGGCAAGTGAAAGGGCCTGGGTTGGAGCCCCAATACTACATGCCGTGCTGGCCCCACCCTGGGTACTCCCCTATAACCCCAGCACTGGGGAAGCTGAGACAGGATTACTACCAGTCCAAGCTGCATAGTGACACCCTGCACCAAATAAATGAAAAAAAAAAATTATATATATAGAATTTATAAACTGAAGGGGTATGGGGAAAGAATGGACGAAAAAAGGGGAAAGAAAAAAAAAAAAATATATATATATATATATATATATATAATTTTAAATACATGGTTGGACTTGCTGACATGGTTTTTAAGTAGAAGATTCTCTCCTTACAAAACAGTGAAAAAAAAGTTTCCATAGGGCTGGGGAGATAGCTCAGTAGAGTAAGTGCTCATTTGGCAAGCACAAGGTCCTGAGTTCAATCCCTCATACCACTAAAAAAAAAGAAACAGTGAAAAGTCTGATCCCATTAAGCTGAGTAAATCAAAACATAAAGTACCAAAAAGCCAAAGAGTAAAAGAAAACTGAAAACAAAAAAAAAAAGGAAGTAAAACTAAAAATGACTGGAGGGATTTCTTAGTAAAATGACAAAAACAGCTGTAGTTATCAAAGCAGGGTTTGGGACTCACCTTAAACAAAAGCTACAAAAAGAAGTGACAAGCAAATCAGAGACTTTATTTTTTTTTTTTTTCAGAGACTTTAAATATCTACAGTACTGAAAGAGATTACTAGCTTTATTTAAGGATTTTTTTTCAGTCTCATAACTGCATTCTTAAGCTGAGATACACCTCAGCAAAAGAACTATGATCAGAAATTGTTACATGTATATTTTACCATCTGTGTATGTGCGTGTACACAAGCATGTGTTCATGCACATCCATGTATACGATGGACTAGAATCCAGGGCCTTCTTCTACCTACCATGTGTAAATTTCAGTTGTTGCACAGAAGAATAAAAGGGAAATGTCACAACTGGGAGATTATAAATTTGTCGAAAACTTTTTTTTCTTTTTGGTGTGAGGCACTAGCCCCAAAGCCTCATGCATGTGAAGCATTCACTCTACTACTTAACTACATATACCTCAGTCCCAAGGCTTGTAGTTTTTAATCTGTCATATTGGCACAATTAGTAACTCTTCCTTCCACCTTTAAGCTTGCTCAAAATAGGAGCTGAAGGAACATACAATTGCACAATGACGCTCAAAGCTAAAGCTCCTTTAATTATAAAAAGGGTAATGGAGCTCACTGATATGGAATGATTTATTGGACATTAAGAGAGAAAAAAAAAACAGAAGTTACGCATACAGGCACATCAGTCAGGCGCAGCGCCACACACCTATGGTCCCAGGTATTGAGGAACTTCACTTGGGCACAGAAATTCAAGACCAACCTCGCAAATATACCAAAATTTATAAAAGAAAGGAAAAACATCTGGGTAGTCACACAGTGGCATAGTAAGACTGAAAGTTGGAGGCCAGCTGGGTAAGCTAGCAACATTCTGACACAATGCAGTAACAAAATAAATGGGCTGGAGATACATAGCTCAGCATTAAAGCTCAGCCCTGGTTTATTGACAGTTCAAAAGAAGAACAAGAACATGGATTAAAAATGGCAAGAGCAGAATTCAGGCAAGGTGGTGCATGCATGTAATCTGTAATCCTGGCACTCTCAGCACTTGATAGGGAGGCTGAGGCCGAAGGATCATTTGAGTTTGAGGCCAGCCTGGACTATCGTGAGTTCAAGGCTGGCCTGAACTACATGATGAGACACTGTTTCAAATAAATAAATACATACATGCATGCACACATACATAATTTTTTAAATGGCAAAGTAAGGACTAGCAAGCAGCAAAAGGAGGCCTTTCCAGGAATCAAAACACCAGGAAAACAGTAACATGGCGACTTGAAGAAAACAAAATCTCTCGGGGCTGGAGAGATGGCTCAGTGGTCTAAGGCACCTACTTAGAACAAGCTTGGCAAAGCATCAGGGACCGCGGTTCAATCCCCCAGCACCACATGCCAGCCAGCCCCGCCCCCTGGTGGGCTGAGCTGGCCACACACACACCACACACACTCTCTCTCTCTCTCTCTCTCTCTCTCTCTCTCTCTCTTTCTCAAATAAATAAAAAATAAAAAAAAAATTAAAAAAAAAAAAAGAAAGAAAACAAAATCTCTCAGAATCAGAAGAGAACTGACAAGAAAACTAGGAACTACAGAATCCAGAGAAATGAAGCATTACAGAGGAAGGAACAAAGCAGTCTGAGATGCAGACCCCAGCTCTCAGGGGGAAGGACCTGTTTCTGCCAAGCACAAGGTAACCGGCAAAACGGTTGCCGGCAAAAAGGAGAAACAGACCACGCCAGTGCACTACCTATCATCTAAGAAGCAATATCCCAAGAAAAGCCCGCAGTTACTGCAAACTACAAAAACTGTGTAGTTTTACTCCCAAAGTGATTCCTTATGCATGGAAGAAATCCAGAGCTAGCATCAGCCATACTGGCGAGGTTCAAATTAGAAGCCATTCTGGGAAAGAGCCAGGGAGATGGCTCAGTGGAATAAGTGCTTCCTTGGCAAATGCAAGGGCCTGAGTTCAATCCCCGGTTCCACAAAAAATAAATAAATAAAATAAAAGTTTAGAACATTCTGGGAAAGAGATCATTGCTCAAGACTAAGCAACAGAATTACTACACTTCAGCATTTCTGGGATCACTCTACATGTGACTAGGTGGGAAATGACTACAAGTGGCAGGGGCAAAGAGGACATGGGCTAGAAATAGCCTCCTGAGAAATTTGATAGCAGGCCAAAAAGGATATGGGTTCCTATACTCTAAGCTGAGAAACTAGGCTGGTTCTGTATGACTTTCAGAGAGGAAAAGTGCTGGCATTAAGTCTAGATGATTTATCTCGTACCCACTGATCTACTGCCAACACCCAACACAGCACTTAAGTGGCCTGCCTGGGCCTGCACAGTTGCCATGGTCAGAATGCACAGATAAAGGGGACTCCAGAGCAGGGGTCAGGTGGCACCTCACAAAGCTACAGGTCACAGTTAGGCAAAACAATGATTTGGGACACACAGAGGGACATAGAAACTGGTAGCTGCCAAATGATGGACACCTTTAACCAACACATCCTGCAGGAAAGGCAGAACAAGATTCATCATTCATACACAAAAACACAAATGGCAGACAACATGGTTCTTAGTAGTGATTCACTATCCCTCTCTTGTATCTGGTAGTTTCCAACAAAGACGACCCTGGACAGAAAGCACTCATTCAAAAATACAAAGAGAGGCCAGGGAGATGGCTCAGTAGAATAAGCGCTTCTCTAGCAAGCTCAAGGGCCTGAGTTCAATCTCTGGTTCCGCCAGAAAAAAAAAAAAAAAAAAAGGAACGGGAAGAGGGTCATTTCTTCTTCATGGTTTTATTGATGGCTTATTTTGCTGTTTTTTCATTCCTTTTGTTTATTCTTTTCTGTTGCTTTTATCTAATTTATTAATTTTCTTTTACTTTTTAATAGGATTCTATCTCATATTTCTCCCCTTCTCATCCTCATTTTTTAAGTTTTACTTCTTGCATTTCTCATTCCCTATCCCTTCCTTCATCCTTTTCTTTTGTGGGGGGATTTAGTACAGGGTCTACAGGGGCTCAGGGTCTCACTACAGAGATTGCACTCATAGTAATCCTCCTCTTATCAGCCTCCCAAGCGCTGGGATTACAGGCATGTGCCATCGCGCCCAGTCTCAATCATCACAGTGCGCCCCAGTGGCAGGGCCAGCACAGCACGCCAGATATCAAATCCTGGCCCCTGCACTCTGCCTAAGCAGGTGCTTTAGTCCGCTGAGCTGGCCAGCCTGCCTTCCTTCATCTTTACTAGTATTAGTAAGCTTTATTAAACATTAGATAGTTGACTTGATATCATTGCTAAATTCTATTGTTAATGGTGGTATGGTTGCAGAATTTACTAGATATTTACTTTATGCCAATATTTGATTTGTCTTTGTGACTATACTACAATTAAAGATCTCTTTTCCATTACTAAGAGTGGTACAGTAGTAGTTTGTATTGGTTCTGATCTGAATATCTAGTTTGGTTTTGATTCTACTATTGTTGCTCATTTCATCATTATTACCAGAGTGGAAAAATTGTTACTATTAACTGGTCTTTACTATATGTCAATATAGTAGTGGTTTGTCTTTGTGTCATCAAGACCTTTGTAGTTCATTTCCACAGAACTAGTTACTGGCCCACAATGCACCCTCCTTTCTGAATTTAATGCAGATGGTCAGTTATTAGGACAGAGGCAAAGACTATAGTTAGATTGAATCAATGAAAAGCACACACTAAAGCACTCTCCATACTAACAGTAACTTTTCAATTATACTCAACTCAGGTCTCGATACTTTTCACTCATTGCTGGGACAAAATATCTGGCACCCAAAACTAGGAAGAAAAGGTTTATTTAGCTCACAGTTAGTGGATATTTCAGTCCATACTTGGCTGGCTCCAAGGCAGATTAGCACATTGTAGAGAACAGCCATTCTTGGTGGCAGAAAACAGCAAAGGGCCCAGCAGGATGATTTAAAATATAAGTTTGGCCAGAAAGGAAGCACTAGGAAGGCTGTGACAGAGCTGAGATTGCCACTGCCTAGGCGGAACAGGAGACTAGAAAAGATGTCCTAAGGGGATCACAGGAGGCAGCAGGTCCTCACCCTTTGCAGCCTCAGAACTGCAAGAGTGAGGGACTTTGCTTTGAGGAAAAAGCCACAGCTGTCCCTCCCTTTGCTCTTTACTATTTTCCACCACCAGGAACAACTGCTATGCCGAAAAGTCCACTGGAAACACACAGCTTGGACAGGTAGGCAGAAGAGGAGTGAGGTGCAGCAACAGGAAAATAATGCAGACAGAACTATGCCAATACCTTTGAGAAGTAACTCTCAATGTGACTAGGCTCAATACCCCAACCAAAAGATGCAGGTGGGCAGAACGGGCCAACAAACAAAATTCAACAGTATGCTCTATTTAAGAAAACACAACGTGCCAACCCCACCCGCAGGTAAACTGAGCCTGTCACTAAAACCAGACGCAGTGGCCCATGCCTGTAATCCCAGCACTGGGGAGACTGAAAACAGGAGGATCACAAGTCCAAGTTGCATAGTGAGACCCTGTACCAAATACATTAAAAAAAAAAAAAGGAAAGAAAATACATTTAATCCAAAAGGAAATTCAGGGGGCCCGGCTGGAGCGCGATCGCTATCCGCAGTAGCTTTTGTAACTCGGCCTGGCCCCGGAGGAACCTGCGAAGGTTGCAGCGCCTAAGAACCACGGGGCGGCTGTCCCTCCTTTAATACTGGCGGCCCGGCCCCTCCTCTGCGCCAAACCTGCCTTCGGGCTCCCTGCCCAGACGCAGAAAGTGAGTTGTTACACTGTGAGTAGGGTGACAGATTACTGCTGCGGGCGGGCGGGTGGGGTACAGAGGTGGAGGTGACAGCGGTGGGAGTGGGGGTGGGGAACAACCCGCAGGGTGGCAGCTGTGGGAATTTTACATATTTTCCTCTTTATTTGTTCTCCAGAGGGGCTGGCAGTGTAGTCCAGGATGATTTTGAACTCACGCTGCACTCACTTTGTGAGCAGGCCTCGAATTTGCAGCAATCAGTGACCTAATGTTGGGATTACCAGCATGAACACCTGGCTATTTTTCCTCTTTAAATACACAACTCAAGCACATGATGTGAATATAGTTAGCATAAAGAAAAGAAACTGAGCCAAGCTGGGCATCCTGGGCACGCCTGTAATGCCGGTATTCTGGAGGCTGAGGCAGGAGGATCTATGCAACATCAGAGACCAGCCTGGATACAAAGTGAGTTCAAATCCTGAGCTGCATAGTGAGACCATGTCTCAGAAAGACAAAAGGGGACAGGGACATAGCTTAGTGGCACAAGTGCCTGTCAGGCAAGCACAAGGTCCTGAGTCTGATTCCCGATACAAAAAAAAAAAAGACAAGAGGAGGAAGAGGTGGAGGAAGGAGAAACTGGGCCATCGGAGTGGTGTACACGTGGAATCCCAGAACTCTGGGAGGCTGAGGCAGGAGGATCGAAAGTTCAAGCCCAGAGTAGGCAATTTAGTGAGACCTTGTCTCAAAATAAAAAATTAGAATGGACTGGTGATGTCGCTCAGTGCAGAGGCCCTGGGTTCAATTCCCAGTATAAATTACAAATACATAATAAAAAGAAACAGAAGCACAGAGAGGTTAGGTAATAGTCCAAAGCTGCCCAGCTAGAATGAACCAATTTGGCTTTGAACCAAGAGACTGTGCAACCGAAAGCACACGGGCTGATTTCTTCACAGTTGCTGAAGCTGTCTCCTTGAGACCTCTCCCCTGGGGTCACGACCCACATGGAAACTATCTTATCTGATGAAGGAACCCCACCTCTAGCTTTCTGTCGCAGGAGGTGTTGAACAGATGGGTGGATGGGCGGGCCCTCACTGCAAGGCCCCGCCTCCCTGACCCGAGCCCCGCCCTGCCTCGCCCTGCCTCGCCCTGCCCCGCCCCACTCTTGCTGCATGCCGGGCTTATGGACAGTCCTAGTGTAGCCCTGCCAAGCCCAGGTCATGGCGGGGACTCCCTAGAGAATGGCCAACCGTTGCTGTGGCAGCTGCGGTTCTACGAGGGATTTGAGCTCCGCGCAAGAAGGAATCCAGGCAGGAGAGGAGAGGATGCGGTGCGGAGGCCTCCCGGAAACAGCATGGGGCGGATACCTGTAATCCTGGGACTCAAGAGGCTGAGGTAGAAAGAGCCACAAGCACATTTGGGGCCAGTGTGCTACACAAAGAGACCAATCTCCAAAAAATTTAAAAATAGAAAAAAAAAAAAGGAAATTCAGAGTGAAAAACACACAATGGGAACATAAAAAAAGCAAAGTGTACTTCAAGCCAAAACTGATCAAAAGAGGCAAAGGTCACTACATATTATGGGAATCCAACAAGAAGAGATAACAATTATTAACATATATGAACACAACACTGGTGTGCCCAATTTCACAAAACAAATGCTTGGGCCAGGGAGACAGCTCAGCAGTCTAAACACCTGCCTGGCAAGCGCAAGGCCCTGGGTTCAATCCGCATTAGCACATGCTGTACTGGCTCTTGGAACACTGGGCGCACTATGCTGGCCACCAAAACCAGGCAAGGTGATGCACGTAATCCCAGCACTGGGGAAGCTGAGACATGAAGAGTCCAAGCTGAGTATCCAGACACTGTACAAATAAATAAATAAAATGTTTTAACAAATGCTGCTAGATGCAAAACATTAGATAAACAACACAAATACAATAGAGACTCCAATACCTCACTGTCATAAACAGACCGACTAGACAAAAGAACAACAATCATAGTTGAAGCAAACCTGCAAACAGATGTGCTTAATAGATACCTAGAGAGACGACCCAGGGCCTGGCGGGATCCTGAATAGACCCAGAGCCCAGGCCCGGCAAATGAGTTAGACAACCGAGGGCCGCGGGATCCTGAATAGACCCAGAGTGCAGGCCCAGCGAGTGAGACCACTGAGGGCCTGCGGGATCCTGAATAGACCCAGAGCCCAGGCCCAGCGAGTGAGTGAGACGACTGAGGGCCTGCGGGATCCTGAATAGACCCAGAGCGCAGGCCCAGTGAGTGAGAGAGACGACCTGGGATCCCCCAGATCCTGAATAGACCCAGAGTGCAGGCCCAGCACGGAACCCTTCAGCAGACCTCCCTGCAAAGAGGCTAGAGGCAACCCACCCAGCTGATTCAGGAGCAGAACATCTTGCAAGAGAGACACAAAGAGTTCAACTCTAACGGCTGCAGCAGAAAGAAATGGAGCACAGCAGCCAGATCTAAGGAACACCCACCTGGAGGAATCTGAACTTCGTAGATCTGGACCTGGTGCTAAGGTA
>NW_004524590.1:1849321-1854470 GCF_000260255.1 Octodon degus | reverse complement strand
AGGTTTGTACCTATGTTGTTTATTTATTATTTCTTGCCTATATCTTGTAATATGAGAAACTACTTTGGCAGTAACAATACACAATGCACTAACCATTGTTACTCTCCTAAAATCTTGTTTTGAGATTTTGTACCATTGTTTTTTTTTTTTTTCTTCAAAAAAACTGATGTCAAAAAAAATAGATACCTAGAGTCCATACTACTTGAAGTCCACAGCAGGTCTTGGGCACCTGGGGTCTGTGCCATTCCTCCAGTCCCAGGAGGAACAGCCAAGATTGGGAGCAAACAGGGACACCAGGCAGCACAGGCACTGCCAAGAGTCATTGTGGTTCCCCAGCTCTGCTGGGGTAAGTGGATGGGGTTGAGTTAATAATCCAGTAACAGGTAATGAAATTGTAGCAGTAATAAAAAAAAAGGGGGGGGCAGGGAGATGGCTCAGTGGAATAAGCGCTTCCCTGGCAAGCGCAAGGGCCTGAGTTCAATCCCTGGTTCCGCAAAATAATAAAAAATTAAAAGAAAAACCCTACCAGGAAGAAAATCCTCATGGATTCACCACTTAATTCTACAAGGCCTTCAGGGAATACTAATGCTAATACTCCTCAAACTCTTTAATGAGGGGCCAGGGAGATAGCTCAGTAGAATAAGTACTTGGCTGGTAAGCGCCAAGTTGGCAGGGTCCTGAGTTCAGACCCTGGTACTGGAAAAAAAAAAAAAAAACTCTTTAATCAAACTAAAAGAGACTCAATTGCTAACACTCCAGAGGCTAAGGCAGGAGGACCATTGCAAGTTCAAGACCATCCTGGGCTACAAAGTGAGACCAAGGCCTGCCTGAACTGCATAGCAAGACCCTGTCTCAAAAAGATGAGTGAGTGAGAGTGAGAGTGAAAGGTGCCTGTCCAGCCTGGACACCAACAGCCACACCCATCCTGCAGAGAGCGCTTCACCCCAGGCCCGGCCGCAAAGGGGGTCGCCGGGTGGGCTGGGTTTATCTGGGTTGGGTCTGCTGGGTTCCGGGGTCACATGAGTAAAATGTTGAATGAGAAAAAAAAAAAAAAAGAGAGTGAAAGTGAGAGAGACAGACAGACGCAGAGAGAGAGAAAGACAGAC
Source organism: Octodon degus (assembly GCF_000260255.1). Classification (NCBI taxonomy): domain Eukaryota; kingdom Metazoa; phylum Chordata; class Mammalia; order Rodentia; family Octodontidae; genus Octodon; species Octodon degus. Next base: position 1,853,364 of record NW_004524590.1, on the reverse strand, counting down.
AGACAGAGAGAGAGAGACTCAACTAAAAAAGAATACTACAACTACAGGAACAGTCTCTTTAATGAATACAAACATAAAGATCCTCAATAAGATAATGACAAACAGAATATAACCAATTATTAAAGAGAAGATGCAAACAGAATGACTAGCCTTCATCCCAGAGATGCAAGAACTGTGCAACATAAGCTAATGAATAAATGTGACATATCACATAAAAGGAAGCATGATAAAAATCAAGATCATCTCAATGGCAGAGAGAGAGAACAAGAGATGGCAGAAAGAACGTCTGACAAAATCTGGTACCTATTTATGAAAATAAAAAACCTTCAAGAAAATAGGTATGGCTGGGCATGGTGGCACACAACTATAATCTTAACACTAGGGAGGCAGAAAAAGGAGGATCCCTGCAAATTCAAGGCCAGCATGGGCTACACAGTGAGTTCAAGGCCTGGCTGAACTACACAGCAAGAACTTGCCTTAGAAAGAGAAAGATGGGGGGGGGGGGGGGAATAGTGCTCCTGTACACCAATAAAGAAATGAGAAAGAAATTAGGCAATAAATACCATTCACAATAACATCAAAAAAAGTTAAGATTGCCAAGCACTATCTATAGTACACCACTGTAATCCCAGCACTCAAGGGAGGCTGAGGCAGGACTGCCATGAGTTTGAGGCCAGCCTGGGCTACACAAGGAGTTCAAGGCCAATCTAAACTGTACAGCAAGACCCTGTCTCCAAAAAATAAATACACACTACATACATACACATTAACCTAACAAAGGTTTTGAAAGAACTCTACAAAGAAAATTACATGACTGTGAAAAAGAGATTGAAGAGGACAGAAGTTTGGGCAGGTACATACCTGTAATCTCCAGCATCCAGGAGGCTAAGGCAAGAGGATGGTCACAAGTTTGAGGCCAGCCTAGGAAGCAGTGATTCAAAACCAGCTTGAATTACAAAGTGAGATCCTACCTCAAAGAACAAAGGTAAGGACAGGGAGAAAAAGGAGAGGAATCCCCGATTCCTACAATGGCAGAATCAGTCTATTTTGGCAGAACCAGCTAAGTATCTCCAAAACTGTTAAAATATTTAATGCAATCCCAAGCAAACTACCAATAGCATCCCTCAGATCTAGAGAAAACAAGCCTAAAATTGGAACCATTATAAAAGTCAGTAGGGAGAGGGGCTGGTGAGATGGCTCAGTGGTCTAAAGCACCTACTTGGAACAAGCTAGGCTAAGCAAAGCACAGGGACCGCGGTTCAATCCCCCAGCACCACATGCCAGCCAGCCCCGCCTCCTGGTGGGCTGAGCTGGCCACACACACACAAAATAAATAAATATTAAAAAAAAAAAAAAAAAAAGTCAGTAGGGAGAGTCCTCAAAAGACTAAAAGCAGAAATTCAACTGGACCCAGCTATCCTCCTAGGCATCTTCTCAAAAAGTTAAACGCATAACATCAAAATGACACAGAATGGGCATGGTAGTGCACCCTGTAATCCCAGCACTTGGGAGGCTGAAAACAAGAGGATCATTACAAGTCCAATCTATGTAGTGAGATCCTGTAGACCCCGTATTAAATAAAAAATACATGCATACCCATGTTCATAACACTGTAACTCATAATAGCTAAATCCTGGATGCAGCCTACATGCATGTCCATCAATGGACAGATGAATACAGAATACAGTGCAGTAGTACAGCATAAAAAGACTAAATTTCAGTCATCCGTGGAAAATGGGCACACCTTGGGCTGGGGAGATGGCTCAGGAGAATAAGCACTTGCCTCGCAAGCGCAAGGGCCTAAATTCAATTCCCGGTTCCGCCAAAAAAAAGAAAGAAAAGAAAAAGAAAACGGGCACACCTTAAGACCATAAACCAGCCATACAAGCTTTAGATATTACATAGTTTCTTATATGACAAACACTCACTAAATACATAAAGAGAAAGAAAAGACAAGTATTAGGAAAAAGGGAAGGGAAAATAAAAAGAAACAGGGAAATGGAATGTTTGCAAAAGGTGGTCAAGAAATGAAAGGATGGGGCCAGGGAGATTAACACAGCAGCAGAAGCAACTGCCTGGCAAGCAAAAAGATGAAGGGATGGGTAGAGAAGGGTATGAAAAAAATGTGTCATCATTATGTACTACAAACATGTAATTTTTAAATAATTAAGTCTGCCAATAAAATCTGATTAAAAATAAAAAAATAAAAAAAAATCTGATTAAAAAGCAAAAAAAAAAAAAGTTTAGATGGTAAATTTTGCTATATCTTTTTCACAACTGTTTTTAAAAGCCAGCTAAATGGAGGAGCCTATAACCCCAGCTATTCAGAAGTTTGAGGCAAGAGGATCTCAAATTCCAAGCCAGCAGGGACAACTTATGCAGACCCTCATCTGAATACAAAAATAGAACACTTGCACAGAATGTTGAGGCTTAAAGTTTGATGGAGGGGACACTCGATGGAGCTCAGTAGTGAAGCTCCCCCAGGTTCACCAATACCCCCCAAAAGAAAAGAAAAACCTAAGATCACAGGTATATACAGTACACTAAGATTTTTGTAATAGAGAGAAATAAAGGTGATAATAAGAATAAATGGAAATAAAAAGCAAGGGCCAGTGAGATAGTTCAGTGGCCTAAAGCACCTACTGAGGCAAGCACAGGGACCACGGTGCAGTCAATCCCCCATCCCTGGCACCACAGCCTGAGCCAGCCCCAGCCCCAGCCCCGCCCACAGGGTGGACTGAGCCCGCCACGGAAAGAAAGAAAAGAAAAGAAAGAAAAAAAGCACGCACGCACAAACAAGCAAGCAAGTAGCACAAACAGTAAACAAATTAGAAAACAATAATCAATCATAGGTGAGAAATACTAGAAACAGTGCTCAGTGCCAAAGTTCAGGCATAACTGGAAAGGGAAAATATGCCCTTCAATAAAGAAATGTGGCCAATAACATGTTAAGCAGGTAAACCACATTGTTAATACTGGCACAAACTAATATCTGACAGTCTCTACTACTCTATTCAAGGAACATCCCTAGCACTAGACATTGTTCTTCCTGTTGTAATGCAACATAATTCACGTATCACTGCCTATACATTTCTATGTCAAACTGGATGCGGTGGCGCATGCCTGTAATCCCAGCACTATGGAGGTTGAGATAGGATTGTTGTGAATTTGAGACCAGCCTAGCCTACAAAGTGAGCTCAAGGCAAGCCTAAACTACATAGTGAGACCTTGTCTCAAAAAGACACACACACAAAAAGTTATGCCAAAAATATTTAATCAAACTTTTCTAATTTCCAGTTCCTAATAAATAAAAAGAGGGGCTGGAGAGATGGCTCAGTGGTCTAAAGCACGTACTTGGAACAAGCTTAGCAAAGCACAGGGACTGCGGTTCGATCCCCCAGCACCACACGCCAGCCAGCCGCGCCCCCTGGTGGGCTGAGCTGGCCACACACATCTCTCGCTCTAAATAAATAAATAAATAAATAAATGTAAAATTTAAAAAAAAAAAAAAAAAGAATAAATGTTGTGGTGGTATACACCTGTATTTCTAACTATGCAAGAAGCTGAGGCAGGATTACAAATAAGACCAGAACAGCAATTTAGCAAGGCCCCATTAGCGAAACAAAAGCTAAGAATGTAGGGTTAAGAATGTAGGTAGCTCAGTAGCACAGCACTTGCTCAACATGCAAAAGGCCCTACACATCACATTTTTAAAAAAAAGACAAAATAGTATACTGGTTAAGTACTAAAACTGTAGTCCTGGGGCTGGGGAGATAGCTCAGTAGAATAAGTGCTTGCCTGGCAAGCACAAGGGCTTGAGTTCAATCCCCAGTTCTGCAAATAAATAAATAAATAAATAAATAAAACTGTAGTCCTAGTCAGTCATGGTGGCACATAAATGCAATCCCAGACTAGGGTAGAAAGATTTCAAATTTGGGCTGGTAAGATGGCTCAGTGGTCTAAAGCACCTACTTAGAACAAGCTTAGCAAAGCACAGGGACCACGGTTCAATCCCCCAGCACCACATGCCAGCCAGCCCCGCC
>NW_004524590.1:1835358-1848241 GCF_000260255.1 Octodon degus | reverse complement strand
AAAAAAAAAAAAAAAAAAAGAATATTTTATAGAAAACTGCATGGCACACAACTGTGATCTGAACACTTAGGGAGCTGAGGCAGGAGGATCTCCCTGAGTTCAAGGCCAGCTGACTTGTAGTTCAAAGCCAGCCTAGAGTACAGAGCTAGCACAGCTTGTCATAAAAAGACAAATATGTGCTACAACACACTATGTTACACGAGACTAGCAAACAAAATTTACTGTAACCTTACTTATTCCAATATAAAAAAGTTTGATCAGGCATGGTGACTCACACCTGCAACCCCAGCATTCAGGAGGCTGAGACAAGAAGACTAATAGAACTTTGAGGCCAGCCTGAGCTATATGAGTTCAAAACTAGCCTGAACTACACACTACACAAGGATACTCTGCCTCAGAAACAAAACTAAATCCAGGCGTAGTGATGCAGACCTGTAATCCTACCATTTGGGAGGATCACTGTGGGTTCGAGCCCAACCTGGGCTACAAAATGAGCTTGCTCAAGGCCAGTCAAAACTGCATAGCAAGATAAAACAAAAACCACAAAAAAGTTTTAACGTGGCAATAATCAAATATTATTTCTCCTCAAAGTAATATGAAAAGTACACGGCCTTTTTATTACTGAATAAAGAGTTGAATAAGCACTGTAAGTGGTTAATAAAAATGACTAAAGGTTTAGGTCATGATCAAACTATAACAGCAAAACTGACAGTGTTTTTCAAAAAAAAAATTACCATCATCAACTTCACACGTTATTTTTTTCCCTAACACATTATGATGAAAGCCAACTTTTTACCAAAATTCTTTCCAAGACAAGAAACATAAAATGTTCCCAAGTTCCTAGAAAAGAGGTTAAATGAGGATCTTCAAATCCTATCACAAACTCAAATTTATACAGGGCAAACAGCAACTAGAAAATGTAAAAGTACCTCACAGTAATAAAAGGTGTGTAAAATGCAATTTTAAAAAATGCCACCAATGGAACAATTAACATTCTTTTTTTTTTTTTTTTCTTGGAGACAGAATTTCGCTATGTTGTCCAGGCTAGCCTTCAACTCACTATGTAGCCCAGGCTGGGCTTAAACTCAGGGCAATTTTCCTGCTTCAGCCTCCTGAGTGCTGGGATTACAGGTGTGTACCATCTCCAGTTTAACAGACAGCCATGAAACGTTTGAATTAAGTAATCTACCACTGCATTATATTCACAGGCAATTCATTCAATCTCCAGAGTATATTTAAAAGCTGCGCTTCCAAGAGGTGTGTCTTTTAGCGTGGGTTTTGTTAATATGCTTTCATCCAAAGTTCTTTAACAGTGAATTCCAGCCGGTTGTGGTGGCACATGTAATCCCAGCACTCAGAAGGCTGAGGCAGGAGGATCGCTGTGAGTTTGAGGTCAGCCTGGGCTACGAAATAAATTCAAGGCCGGCCTGAATTGCACAGCGAGACCCTGTCTCAGAAAGACAACAACACATCATTAATGCCAGCTGTGTAGAAACTAACTTAAAACAGTCCTGACAGCTTTTCTATACACGGTTAGGTTTGATTTAATAGACCAGTTACAGAATTCGCTGTCGACCTGCCTTCTCCTCACTCCTTACTATCACAAGGGTCAGATCGAAGCATCAACTTTTCTCTAGAACGGAAACGTCAGGGGGCCAGCCTGGGAAACAACTGCAGAGCGGCTCAAAACAAAGCAGCAGTGCCAAGATGCTAAACATCTACTCCCCAGACAGACTCCCGCCACCCAGAGCACACGGCTCCGCGAGCGCAGGGTCCGGTCCGCCGAGCGGTACCCTTCCTCCCTGTCACATACCTTTCCGGCCGCGCCACGACCACGACTCTGCAGCGCGGCCGTTTCTCCGAGTCCACGCCAGCGTCCCACGCCGTCCGCCCTCGCCCGCCTCCCCCCCGCCCCAGGTCGGCCTCCCCGCGCGCGCTTCCTCCCGCAAACTTCACGTCGAATCCGCGGCCGGCCTCACCTACGTCCCCTCGTCAGCGTCGACCCAGGTCACTGCCTCAGTCCTCCGGGCCGCCTCCCCGAGCCTCCAGCCCTCTCTAAAGGTCGCGCCTGCCTCGACCAGCCCTCCCGGGATCCGTCCCCCGGGTTCCGGCGACCTGTCCCCAGGCGCCCCTCCAGCCCCCCAAAGCGCGCAACGGCCAAGCCTGAAAATGGCGGAGTGCCGCGTCGGCCGCAGGCGAGGGGCCCCGCACCTGCGCCGCGCTCACCGTCGGGCGTGGAGCAGCGCTCCTAACGTCAAGCGAAGCGTTCGCCTTCACAGGGGGGAGTGCTTCCTTGTCTGGCCTCCTCCCTCCTCCCGTTTCAATCCCTCTCCTCGGAAGGTGCGGACGCCATCTTCTCCCGTGAGCTACAGGGCGCACGCCCCTGCGTCATCACGCCCCAGCGTACGACCTACGTCACGCGCGCCGGGCCGCGGGGGCTTCCTGGGGCGCGATCTGCGCATGTGCCTAGGTGAGGCGCCGGGTTGGACCGCATCCCACGCGGCTTTGCGGCGCGCTCCCTTTGTTCCGCGGGGAGGCGACCCGACTGCTTCCCAAGAAGGCTTGTGGCCGAGTGCGTTGTTAACTACCCCGGGTACGCTCAGAAACACCCGCTTTGACGAACTTCGGATGCGCTCTTTGTTCCCAGAGGTAGTGGTTAGGTTAAAGCGTTTGGCCGAGCCCCCCGAGAGGCAAGTGGTGCCAACTAGCTAAATCTGTGTTTTCCACTGAATAATGAAGGCGGTAGAGTCGTGCACACGGTCGTGATGTAGCCCTGCAGTAAACGTCTGCACAAGGGGGAATTAACAACTTGAGTGAAAGAGATTGTTAATTCAGGCATAAAGAACCCTGTGTGACTCCGTTTTTATGACTAACAGTACAGCGATTTAGCCTTCCTTGGTGATGCACGCCTGTCATCCCAGCATTCCCTATCATCCCTGTGCTCGGGACTGAGGTATCGCTGTGAGTTCGAGACCAGCCTGGGCTGCAAAGTGAGCTCCAGGCCAGCCTAAACTGCCTCGCGAGACCCTCCCTGTCTTGGGAAAAGAAAAAAAATAAGTTGTCAAGCAAATTCTCTCTTCTCCCAAAATTTGGACGGTAATTTGAAGCTATGAATTAAAAGAGTTCTGGGGCTGGGGAGATAGCTTAGTGGTCTAAGTGCCTGCCTGGCAAACACAAGGACTGGAGTTCGATCCCAGATACAACATGCTGTGCTGGCCCCAAAACCAGGCATGGTGGTGCACCCCTGTAATCCCAACGCTGGGGAGGCTGAGACAGGATCACTACGCAGTTGAAGACCCTGTATCCAATAATTTTTTTTAAAAAAAACAATTCTGAAAATATTATTTGTGACTCCAGTATACTCCTTTAAATTCTATCCTACAATAAAATCATGGGGGAAAAAAATCTATCCTAAAGATAGCCTCAGAAATGTGAAACGGGTCCAGGGAGATGACTCAGTGGAATAAGCGCTTCCCTGGCAAGTGCAAGGGCCTGTGTTCAATCCCCGGTTCCGAAAAAAAAAAGTGATATATTTTTAAAAGACATTGTATGATATCTTCTCCTAGTATTAGAAACTTTAAAAAGTATATTTCCATTTTCTGTTGACTTTTTTAAAAAAAAAAGAGGTTTGTAAAAAATAAATAAATTCCAAAAAGAAAATAAGATGATATCACTATGTACCATCTAGATTACCTCACAAGTATCCATCAAGATATTAAAATCAAACTTAATGTATACATAAAAAAAATGTGAAACGGAACTAAAAAAGGGGGATACAGATGAATGTCCATTTTGTATCTGTGTATTAAAATGGTTAGGATAGATATATAGTTACATTCTCTTAATGAATAGAGGGATTTGTTTTAATAGTGTTTGTAATTAGGATATCATGTCCGCATCATATACAGCAAATAACCACTAGGAAGAATGTATGCAATGTGTTAATTATTGAAACTGTCCTACCAATTTGGTTTGAAACTGTCTCATTGCTGTTTGTTTCTAAATAAAATTATGGACAGCTGGAAAGAGAGTGTAGTGGTGTACACATTAGGCTCTACAGCAAGAGGTCATAGGTTCGAGTCTCAGGTCTGCCTTTGGGGAGCTGGGGAGATGGCTCAGTAGGATAAGTGCTTCCCTGGCAAGCACAAGGGTGTGAGTTCCTCCAAAAAATAAAATTATGGAAAAAAAAAAGAAATGTGAGAACTTATGTACAGACTTGAGAAGTGATGGTTAAAAAAAAAAAATTAGAAACAAATTCCAGCAACAGAAAAGTTAAGCAATGACATATCAATATATTAGAATATTATGCAGACATTATAGCCTGTGTCTACCACATTGTTCTGATGACCTCGTAAATGCCAGTAATCTAGTTGTGTATATATGCTTGGAGATAGCTAATAAAATGCATAAATGATGGCTAAAGAACATCTCTTTTCTTCAGCTATGTTCTAGGTTTTGGTTTTTGCAGTCCTAGGGTAAAGGAGTATGGTTTGGTTTGGTTTTTCAGACAGGATGTTCCAGTGTAGAGCAGACTGGCCTTGAACTCACTTGTGTAGCCCAGGCTGGCCTCAGACCCACAGCGGTGCTCTTGCCTCAGCCTCCCCAAAGCTAGGCTTACAGGTGTGCACCGCCACACCCTGCAGGGTATTTTAAAAGCAGCAGACCTTATATGTTAAAATATTTGTTATTTCTATTTGTAACTAGTTACACTATGTCCTGATTTTTTAACATATCACACTGCTTGCTAAGTCATTTTTTTTTCCATTCTTCCATTTGTTTGGACTCAATTTAGAAGTCACTAGGCATTATTAATATATATTAAAATGCTTCACCTCCCCAGGTGTCAACAAATTGTCAGCCAAGCATGGGGGCACACTCTGGTAATTCCTGCTACTCAGGAGTCTGATGCTGGAGGATCCCACCCTAGGCAGCTTAGATACTTAGCAAGACCCTGTCTCAAGCTAAAAAAAAATTAAAATGGGCTGAGGATATAACTCAATAAAAAGGTTCAATTCCCAGTACTGCAAAGAATAATAATAGTAGTAATTTAATTTTCACTCCCTTGATTCCAGGACAAGGACAATCATAAATTTGAAAATAACAAGCAAAAGATTCATGAAAGCAAAAAGTTTATTCTAAGCTAGCTTTGTGTGGCTGTGTCTCTTCCCTCAGAGTATGGTGAGTATGGGAGTGGAAGAGCAAAGACAGCTGGAAGAAAAAACCTATAAGTCAGTCAACAAACCACTTATTTATGCAACAAGTGGTTATTACTCTGCCTTTCTTCTAGCTCTGGGCACAGAATAAACCAGACCTCAAAGGGCACCTCACAGTAGAAGAGACAATTCAATAGTAAGTGTAGGACAGATTGGCAGGAGCCTAAGAGAGGACCAGGTCAGCCAGGATGGAAGGCAGGATTCTCACAAAGCTGGGGAAGATTTAGGGAGGTGAGATCCATGTTTATTCTTTAGAATATTTCTGTTGATTAATTATTAACTTTAATTTTATTAGTTGGCTGTGCCTGTGTGGCAAGTATGAGGTCCTGAGTTCAATTCCTGGTACCCCCCAAAAAATTAGGAGTTTTATTATATCAAACAATAAGAAGCTGGGTGTGGTGTCACATGCCTGTAATCCCAGCACTCTGGAGGCTGAGGCAGGAGGATCATTGCAAGTTAGAGACACACACCCCCTGGGCTACAAAATTAGCTCAAGGCCAGCCGGAACATCACAGCATGCCCCAGTCTCAAAAAGACTGTAACAGTAGTAGGGCCGGGTAGATAGCTCAGTGGTTTAAGCGCCTGCCTGGCAAGCGCAGAGTTGGATCCCTAAAACTGGTTTTTGAGACAGGATCTCACTATGCAGTTCAGGCTGGCCTTAACCTCACTTTGTAGCCCAGGGGTTCTCAAACTTGCAACAATGCTCCTGCCTCAGTCTCCTGAGTACTGGGATTACAGGTATGCACCACCACGCCAGGGCTAAAAAAAATAGTCCTTACTTGAGTTATTACACCTAAGGCAGTCTATGCACGCGACAGCACGTTCCTACTTGCATATTGCTCACACTGAGAGCACATAGGTTTTCCTTCCTGGCCTTCTTGTGGGACACACGTGACATCTCTGTGATCTTGCTGTTCTGTCAGGAGGTTCTTATTATCTAGTGTGTAGTTAACAGGAACATAGAACATGAATAAAAGTATTACAGTCTTACTATGTATTGTGTGTAGAATAGACATCCACATCTTCACAGCCCCTGTATACTTGGATAGAACATCAGGAATGAATTCTTATGTGAACTACAATGAAAGTACCAATAGAGCTCAGTAGAAGAAGCGCTTGCCTGACAAATGCAGGGTCCTGAGTTCAGTCCCTGGGACCGCAAAAAGAAAAAGAAAAGAAAAGAAAGTTTCCCCCGACACTGGGAAACAAACTGTGCTCCTCAGCCCTCCTGCACTCCCTGCAGGGCGCAGTTGATGTCTTTTTTGCTTGCCTGTTTTTGTGGTAGGTCTTTGTGATGCTGCTCCCGCCTGTTCACCTGATCGCTCCCCAGCATGCTCCACAGTTTTTGTGCCTAGTTCCCTGGACAGAAACATTTTGTTTTTCCTCTGCTATAAATGATCTCTTCTGAGCTCCAGTCCCAGTCCTCTAAAATTTTTCTCCATGGCATTTTGCACTTGTCATTTTCTTTGTAAACTAAAAAAAAAAACTCTTTATGCCGCACATGTTTACGACCGAGGAAAGCACCATTGGCCAATGCTTTGTGTTTCAGGCGATATCAGAGTTGCTGCATAATTCATCAACAACATCTACTCCACCTTTGGTTTTGATGTGCAAAGTTTCCGTCTCAGGCTCTGTTGTGTCCAGATTTCTCTGACGGTGTTTCCATAATGGCGAAATGTGGACGGCAGCAGTCCCAGGTGGTTTTCCTTTTGGCATAGATGAGGGCAATGCTACATCTTTCTGAAATCCAGAGATTGTAACACTATACAATTCTCAGATTGAAATTGCGCCATTTCATTTGGAATTTCTGCTTTGTCCCTGCATACAGCTCCTGGCTGGTCAACTTGTATTCAGTGAGTAAATGAAACCTGAATTGGAAACTGGCAAACCAGTTGTTGAGTGTGACATTCCGATTAGCTTGGGAGATGGGAACAAGCCTGCTCACAGCATCATTTGGTTTATTACTATATGAGGAAGAACCTGATGGCTGGGTTCAAGGATAAATGTCTACATTGAAAGCGTAAGGGCTGGCCAGATAGCTCAGCAGATTAAAGTGCCTACTTAGGCAGGTGCAGGAACCAAGGTTCAATCCTGGGTGTGCCAGGCTGGCCCCGCTCCAGGGGCGTGCTGAGACGGCGATTGAGACTGTGCCTGGTGGTGTGTGCCCCAGTGCTTGGGAGGCTGAAAACAGGAGGATCACTACGAGTCTGATCTGTGTAGTGAGACCCTGTAGACTCTGTACTAAATACATTAAAAAAAAATAAGCCGGGCTGGTGAGATGGCTTAGTGGTCTAAAGCACCTACTTAGGACAAGCTTAGCAAAGCACAGCGACCGCGGTTCAATCCCCAGCACCACATGCCAGCCAGCCCCGCCCCCTGGTGGGCTGAGCTGGCCACACACACACACACACACACACACACATAAATAAAATAAAAAAGAATTTGAAATGAGTGCATTCATAAAAAAAATAAGTCTTTGCTACTAAAAGGGCATAAATTTTATGCCATATTTTGACCATCCTTTTAAAACAATTTTTAAGAGAAAAAAATCTGTAACCCAGGTGTGGTGGTGCACACCTGTAACCCCAGCACTTGGGAGGCCGAGGCAGGAGGATCACTGCAAGTTCTAGAGGAGCCTGGGCTACGAAGTAAGCTCAAGGCCAGCCTGAACTACATAGGGAGATGCTGTCTCAAAAAGACAAATAAGAATTTCAAAACAAGATAATAGGGGACTAATAATGGTTTAGTTACTCACGGTATAAGACACAGGCATTTAGTTGTCCCAACAATATTAGCACAACCTTTCCCTGTTTTTTGGTACTGGGAATTAAACTCAGGACCTTGCTCTTGCCAAGCAGGCACTTGTGCCACTGAGTTATATTCCCAGCCCATAAGCCTTCCTTTTCAGTGAACTAAGAGAAATCAATAGTAAAAATATATATATATATATTGCTGTTCCTTTCCCCATCTCAGTTTTTCTTTCCTTTTGAACAGTTTCTTCCCATTTTACAATATCTGTTGTACATTTTGGATCTTACTCTGTCAACTTCTAACACTAAGGAGACAATATGATGTCTACATATGTGAGTCAGTTTAACTCCACTTATGAGTATGGTCTCAAGTTGCATCCATTTGCCTATAAGAATCACCACTTCTTCCTTCTTTATGGCTGAGTAGTACTCCATTGAATAAAAAGACCACGTCTTTTTTATTCATTCCTTAGTTGATGGGCATTTGGGTTGTTTCCAAGATCTAGCTATTACAAATTTCACTGCTATAAACATGGGGACATATATATTACTGTGGTATGATGTGTTTAATTCTGGGAAGATACCTATCAGAACAGCTGGATCAAATGGGATCTCCTATCCTAGTTTTTTTTGAGGAATCTTCACACTGATTTCCACAGTGGTTACACCAGTCTACACTCCCACCAGCAGTTCCTTTATTCCTATAGCGCTTCTAGCACTTGTTATTCATTGATTTTTCCCTTCTTCCTTCTTCCTTCTTCCTCTTCCTCTTCTTCCTCCTCCTCCTCCTCCTCTTCTTTCACCAAACCTGTGTTTAATAGAACATTCTTGATATCTGCTGGGTGTAAAAGGGCTTTGTCACAGTTTATCCTGCTGATTCAAGACCTGCATGGCTGAGGAAGGCCATCTCTTCACCTGCCCCCAACAGATTTTCCTGAAAATCTTAGCGCATGTAAGAGGCTGCACAGCTCCTTCTGGAGGATGGTTTTACCACCTAGGTGCAGGGAGCCGTTCAGCATGGGCAGCCACACCGCACAGCGCGGGGCCGTCCATCACGTGTCCAGAGTCTCTCATTCTGCACCCACCCGGCTGAGGTCGGGGTCGAGCAGCCTGGGGGCCCCGCCCTTTGATGATGATGATTGGCCTCAGTATTATGACCTTCTTGCCGACTACGGCATCGTGGCAGGTGTTCAGCATGTCAGTCATGTTTATAGGACTCAGGAGCTGCTTTCCACAGTCAGTTTGTGTGAGGCCACCCAGATTGCAATTCCCACATCCAACAATTTGTCTATGGCATCCTGGAAATTTTATGTCGAGATTTTGCCCTGGACAGTGCTCGGCCCGCACCATGACAGATGCTTCCAGAGACCTAAGTCGGTCGTGTCTTGTTTAGTCCCTGTGAAAACATAACTACAGGTCCCCATGGTACCAGGCTATCCGGTGAGCTTGTGGTCCACAGCAATGAGCAGGTGGTATGGAGGGAAGGCACGGGTGGACCCCTTTCTGTGCACCAGCATTCGCTCCTTCCCATGTTGTCGGAGACATCATAGATCACATGCAGGTCCAGGTCATCTGGGGTTGTGTTGAAGACCTTGCCAAAAGCCTGGCCAGTTAGGAAGGGCAGGAATGAGTGGCTGACCCAGGCATAGTTGCCAGCAGCCACCTTTCCTTTTAGGTAGTCCTGGCCCTTTGGAGAGAAGATCTGAGCATAAGCCAACTGCCAGTTATTGACTGTGATCTTGTCTATTCATGGCCTTTTCCATAGACATCAGCACATCTGGGGTTACCTGGTGGCCCTGACCCCAGTTGCCACCGTGGGTCATCACACCTGCCCCTGTGGTCAGTGCCCATTTCTTTGCAGCATATTCATTGAAGATCTTGTCCACAACCGTTTCTGCATTGTGGTTGCCCACACCCAGGGTTCCCAGCTGAGGAAGCCCTCTTTTTTTTTAATTTTAATTTTAATTTATTTATTTAGTACAGTGTCCTGCTCTGCACCTCGACTCATACGATCCTCCTGTCTCAGCCTCCCCAGCACTAGGATTACAGGCGTGCACCATCTGCCTGGTTTCAGGGCCAGTAGACCACCAAGCTATGCCCCCAGCCCCAAGGCTTCTTTTGGTCCTTGCCAAAACCTTGTTGGGATCAGCGTGCAGCAACCTTCCATACCGTGCTCCTTTTCCTCGGCCCAGGCATAGCCTCCTCTCAGGGACCAGTCCGTACCCATGTCTGAGGGCTCCGTCAGGTCTTTGGCATTCATCAGCATGACCACTTTGGAGCCCACTCCAACAGGAATGTGGTAGAACACTGCTTGGGCCAGTCGTTGCTTTACAGGCTGGACATCATTTTCATCTAAGTTGGTTCTCAGCAGGCAGACACCGAAGTTAATGCCAAATCCAACACCCCCTGGGGACACAACTGCTACTGGGTCACTCATAGCAAAGGCTGCAGTGTTCCCAATAGCAAACCCATAGCCTGAGTGAACATCAGGGAGCCTGATGGATCAACGAACAATTCCAGGCAGGGCTGCCACGTGGCCAAACTGCTTCAGGTCTGTCAAGAAGCCACGAACACTGCCTCCTAGACAGGCATTCCTTAATTCCTCAAGCCTTAATTTCTTCGGAGCATCATTCACGTAGAAAACACCTTCCACCTCACCTGCATATTAGGCACGAAGCCCTGCTTTTTTTTGTTTTGTTTTTAAATGTGTTTTAGTACAGGGTCTGGCTACACAGATTGGACGTGTAGTGATCCGCCAATTTTCAGCCTCCCAAGCACTGGGATTACAGGTGCACCACCACGCCCAGTCTCAGTCGCCCTCTCAGGATACCCAGGGGGTGGGGCTGGCATGGCAAGCTGGAGATTGAACCCTAGTCCCTATGTTATTTTGTGTTATTTTATGTTATTTATGTTATGTTATTTTTTATTTTTTGGCCAGCTCAGCCTGAGGGGTGGGGGAGGGAGGCTGTGCAGCATGTGGTGCGGGGGACTGAACCGCGGTCCCTGCAGTTGCCTAAGCTTGATCACGCTGGCACTTTAGACCGCTGAGCTACCTCGCTGGCCCGCAGCCCAGTTCTTGTTGAGCTTCTCTAGGAACTGAAGTTCATCGCTGTAGCTGTGGCTTATGGTGGTGACACTCCCGAACACCCAGACTGCTGTGGAGAGAAACCCAAGAACCTCAATATCTGAGTTAACCAGTGAGATGGTGTATGGGCTGCGCAGGGGAAATCCTCGCTGCAGTTTTGTGTTGACCAGGGAGGACACTGAAATGCACAATGGAGGTCAGGATATTCTCAAATCTCAAGGCCGTAATGTCGCTGCAGTTGGACTCCAGTTACTGGTTGATTTCTTGATGGTAGCCATTTTTTCTGGGGTGAGATGGAATCTCAAGTGTTGCTTTAATTTGCATTTCTCTAATAGCCAGTGATGTTGAACGTTTTCCTATATTTACTTGCTGTATTTCTTCATTTGAGAATTGTTTATTCATCTCAGATGGCAATTTTTGGAGCAGATATTTAAATATGAGAGGTCTGACTTTTTTGACTCCTTTATAGGTTCTCAATAGTAATTCTTTGAGGAAGAGCTGGCAAACATTTTTGACCACATTTATAAGTTATCTTTTCATTTTGTTGGTGGTTTCTCTTGCTGTGCAAAAGCTTATGTGTGTGTGTGTGTGTGTGTGTGTGTCTGTCTGTCTGTCTGTCTGTCTGTCTGTCTGTCTTTTTGAGACAGGGTCTCATTACATAGTTCAGTCTGGTCTTGAGCTCACTTTGTAGCCTAGGCTGGCCTCAAACTCACAGTGATCCTCCTGCCTCAGCCTCCCAAGTGCTGGGGTTATAGGCATGCACTATCATGCCTGGAAATAAGGAGGTTTTTGTTTGTTTGTTTGTTTGTTTGGTACCAGGAATCAAACTCAGGACCTTGGTTTTGCCAGGCAGGTGCTCATGCCACAGAGCTGTATATTGGGCAAATTTTTTTTTAATAAGAGATTTTTTAATTAAATCTCTTTGTTGTTGATTCTTTATGTTAGTTCCTGTGTAATCAGAGTTTTATTCATCAAATCTTTGCCTACACCAGAGTCCTAAAAAGTTTTACCTATTCTATCTTCCAGCAGATTGAATGTTTTCTATTTTATATCTATGTCTTTGATCTACTGTGAATTAGGTTTAATGTATGGTAAAAGATAAGGGTCCAATTTTAATCTTTGATATGTGCAAATCTAGTTTTTCCAGCATCATTTGTTAAAGAAGCTGTCTTTCTTCCAGTGAGTGTATTGGGCAACTTTGTCAAAGATAATGTGACTGAGTATGTCCAGAGTTGTTGCTGCATCTTCTGTTCTGTGCCATTGATCTTCAGAGCTCTTTATTTAATTTTTGCCCATACCATGCTGCTTTTATCACTGTAGCTTTGTAGTATAATTTCAGCTCAGGGATTGTGATGTCCCTGCCTTACCTTTGTTATCTAGAATTGTCTTTGCTATTCGAGCTATCTTCTGGTTCCAAGTGAATTTACATTTGTTTTCTCTAACACTTTCTTTTTCACATTTTGTTTTATCTCATTCTGTGAGATATGCTGTAGGAATTTTGATCAAGATTGCATTGAGAACAATGCGGAGAAGTGAGGACGACCCCCAGGCCGCCCAAAGCTGCGCGCCGCTGCATCTCGTGTCTAGCGCGCCCGTGACCCGCCACCATCGCCACCGTGCCCAAGAGAAAGGGGATGCTAAAGGTGATAAAGCCAAGGTGAAGGATGAACCACAGAGAAGTCTGCAAGGTTGTCTGCTAGACCAGCTCCTCCTAAGCCAGAGCCCAAGCCTAAAAAGGCCCCTGCAGAGAAGGGAGAGAAGGTGCCCAAAGGGAGAAAGGGGAAAGCTGATACCAGAAAGGATGGGAATAACCTGCGGAAAATGGAGATGCCAAA
>NW_004524590.1:1811933-1834733 GCF_000260255.1 Octodon degus | reverse complement strand
TTTGAGAGACTTCCTCTTGGCTCCCAGGAGGAGGGATTCCCTGATGTTGACACATGTGGCCTCCGTGGCATGAATGCCTGTTGGTACGGGACAGCTCCCAGTTCATTTTATGACCTCCTTTCCTGTGCCATCAGCACAGGCTTAACTCCCTTAAGCCCAGAGACCTATGGGGGTCCCATTCCCAGAAGTGCTGTTACCAGTGTGTCAGGCCATCTGGACTCGCCAGAGGGGTTGAGATGGTGTCCCACAAGAGCCACTGATTTCTTGTTCTAGATTGTGGATCTTCAGATTGGTAATTCTGCCATTTTCATTTCCTGAAAGTCAGGCTCGGCTTGTGAAAAGCTGTTAAACAACATGCTAATTGTGAAATGTCAACCCTCACTCTAAACTTTCCTACTTGAGAGCCGCAACTGAAGACTTCATTGGATTTTATAGTGGCTTCTGATTTTTTGCAATCCATCCAAGAAGGGAGTTTGAAAGTTGTTGTATACTGTTAATGATTGTGTGCCCTTGTCCTGCCTGAAATACCAGGATTGTTTATGAAAAGTGTCTTTAATAAAGCTGGATACGGTTTGGCTTGGAAAAAAAGAAAAAGATTGCATTGAATCTGTATAACAATTTTGAAAGTATGGCCATTTACACTATATTGGTTCTTCCTACTCAAAAGCAAGGGATATCTTTCCATTTTCTAGTATCTTCTTCGATCTCCCTTTTTAGAATACTGTAGTTTTCAATGTAGAGATCTTTTATTTCCTTATTAAGTTGATTCCTAGGTATTTCATTTTTCTGGGTGCTATTGTCAATGGTGGTGTTTTCCTAATTGCTCTCAGTGAATGTGTTATTGTGTGCAGGGATGCTTTGATTTTTGAGTGTTGACTTTGGATCCAGCTCTGGTACTGAGTTTGGTTATTAAATCTGGAAGTCTGTTGGTGGAGTTTTTTGGGTCATCTATGTAGAGTATCATGTCATCTGCAGATAATGATATTTTACCTTCTTCCTTTTCTGTTCTTATTCCTCTTATTTCTCATGTCTAATTACTCTGGCTAACGTGAATTGGGAATTGGGAAAGAAAACCACTTTTTGTTTATTAAATCTAGCACGTTTCAGTGGATTTTGGGGGGTCTTTATGTAATGTATCATGCTATCCACAAATAATGATAGTTTAACTATTTCCTTTCCTATCCTTATTCCTTTTATTTCTTTGCTGTGGCTAAAGTTTCTAATACTATATTGAGTAAGAGTGGAGACAGTGGGCATCCTTGTCTTCATCCTGAGTTTAAAGTAAAAGCTTTCAAATTTTGTCCTTTTAGTATAATATTGACTGTCGGTGTGTCATGGTGGGTTTTATTAGATTAAGACCATCTATTCCAATTTTCAGTAGAGTTTTTATCATGAATGAGTGCTGGACTTTGTAAAAAGTTTTTTATGCATCTATTGAGAGGATATGGTTTTTGTGTTTGGCTCTATTAATATAATGTATTACATTGTTAATTTGCATATATTAAACCATCCGTGCATCCTTGAGATGAATCCCACTTGCTCATGGTGTATAATTTTCTTTCTTTTTTTATATATTTAGGAAAGGATCTACAGGGTCTACAGGGTCTCGCTATGTAGATCGGACTCATAGTGATTCTCCTGTTTTCAGCCTCCCCAGTGCTGGGATTACAAGTGTGTGCCACCACACCCAGATTCATGCACTGGCTCAGCTTGCCCTGTGGGCAGGTCTGGCGTGGATGCAGGATCAGGGATCAAACCTTGGTCCCTGGGCTTGCCAAAGCAGGCACTTAGTCCGCTGAGCTATCTCACCAGTCCCCTCTTAGTAAGCTTTTAATTAGATATTCAATTTAATTCATTGGCATTCGTTTATTTAAGATATTTATATCGGGGGGGCGGGGAGATGGCTCAGTAGGATAAGCGCTTGACTGGCAAGCGCGAGGATCTGAGTTCAATCCCCAGTTCCGCCAAAAAAAAAATAATAATAATAAGTAAATAAAAAGATGATATGGTCTAGGGGCCTGGGAGATGGCTCAGTGGAATAAGCACTTCCCTGGCAAGCGCTAAGGGCCTGAGTTCAATCCCCAGTTCCACCAAAAAAAAAAAAAAAAAAGATATTTATATCGGTGGACTACCACTCGGGACCTCCTCCTATCCCTCCCTCGGACAGGAGCTTTCTTTCCTTCAATAAATATATTCTGCTCATAACCCCCAAAAAAAGGTACTTATATTTTCTCGATTCAGCCTCAGTAATTCAAATGTATCTAGCAATCTGTCCATTGCTTCTGCATTTTCCATCTTATTAGAATACAAGTTCTCAAAATAGGTATGGACGATCCTCTGGATTTCTACAAGGTCCATTGTCATTCTACCCTTTTCATTCCTAGTTGAGTGGACTAGAGAATTTTTTCCCTTTCTTTGATAAGGTTGGCTAGTGGTTTACTGATTTTATATCTTTCAAAGAACCAACTCTTCAATTTATTGGTTTTTTGTATTGTTTTCTTAGTCTCCAATGTGTTAATTTCTGCTCTGATCTTTATAATTTTCTCCCTTGTACAGGCCTTTGGCTTAGTCTGCTCTGCTTTTTCTAGCAGTTTGAGTTCACCATTAAGTTCTTTCTTTGTGCTTGCTGTTTTCTTGATATGAATATTCACTGCTACAAATTTCCCTCTTAAGACCGCTCTCAGGGGCTGGTGAGATGGCTCAGTGGTCTAAAGCACCTATTTGAACAAGCTTAGCAAAGTAAAGGGACCACGGTTCAATTCCCCAGCACCACATGCCAGCCAGCTGCGCCCTCTGGTGGGCTGAGCTGGCCACACACACACACACACACACACACACACACACACACACTCATAAATAAATAAATAAATTTAAAAAAAAAAAAAAGACCGCTCTCAGGGCCGGGGAGATGGCTCAGTGGAAAAAGCGCTTCCCTGGCAAGCGCAAGGGCCTGAGTTCAATCCCTGGTTCTGAAAAAAAAAGACTGCTCTTGTTGTGTCCCACAAGTTCAAGTATGTTCTGTTGTTATGTCATTATCATTTAATTGTAGAAAACTGTTTAATTTCTTCTCCTTTTTTAACTTCATCTGTGACCCAGGGGTTGTTAAGGAGGTTGCTACTTAATTTCCATATGTTATGGCTGAGGGGATAGCTCAGTAGAATAAGCGTTTGCCTGGCAAGCTGAGGACCTGAGTTCAATAATCCCTGGTTCTGAGGAAAAAAAAAAAAAAATTCCATGTGTTTATGAAGTTCCTGTGGTTTCTTTTGCCATTGATTTCCAGTTTCATTGCACTATAGTCTGACAGTATGCATAGGATACTTTCAGTTCCTTCCCATTTACTTAAGTATTTCCTGTGAGCTAGTACGTGATGTATTTTGGCGAACATCCCATGTGCAGCTGAGAAGGATGTGTATTCTGATGTTGTGGGATGGAACACACTATAGATGTCTACTAAATCCATCTGTTGAAAAGGTTGGTTCAGTTTTTTATTTTTTTAAAGACAGTACAAATTAGAATTAAAACAAAAAAATTACAAGTGATACAAAATTTCACTTAACAAATATGAATTTCACAGTATTCGCTGTAATACATACTGTTATCTTCAATCAGTTATTCATATTACCAGATATAGGCATGTAAAATTGGAAGAAGAAAGAAAAAAGAAATGTATAAGAAATTAAGAAGGGGCGGGGCCGGGGTGATGGCTCAGTAGAATAAGCGCTTCCCTGGCAAGCGCAAGGGCCTGAGTTCAATCCCCGGTTCCACCAAAAAAAAAAAAAAAAAAGAGGCTGGCGAGATGGCTCAGTGGTCTAAAGCACCTATTTAGATCAAGCTTAGCAAAACACAGGGACCGCAGTTCAATCCCCCAGCACCACATGCCAGCCAGCCCGCCCCCGGTGGGCTGAGCTGCCTCCCTCACACACATAAATAAATAAAATAAAAAAAAAAAGAAATTAAGAAGAGAGGCCGGGGAGATAGCTCAGTGGAATAGGCGATTCCCTGGCAAGCACAAGGGCCTGAGTTCAATCCCCGGTTCCACCAAAAAAAAAAAAAAAAAAAGAAATTAAGAAGAAAAGAAGTACAGACAATTGAAAAAAGGAGATGAAACAAATTAAAGTATTAACTGCTCCTTTCCATAGAGCAGCAGCAATGCACAGTACAGTTGTCCAAACCATCCTGCTTCCATACATAGATCTTTCACTTTAGATAAATTTCACCGATTTATTTCACTTAAGAGTATGTTCAGGGTCAACCAAATAGTTCAGTGGACTAAAGTGCCTGCTTAGGCATAGCTCAGCAGCCGGGGTTCGGTCCTTGGTGTGCCATGCTGGCCCCACCCCTGGGGCGCACTGAGATGGCAATTCAGACTGGGCGTGGTGGCGCGCTCCTTAATCCCTGCATGTGGGAGGCTGAAAACAGGTGGATCACTATGAGTCCAATCTATACAGTGAGACCCTGTAGACCTTATCCTAAATATAAAAAAAGTATGTTCTCTAGTTACATACATTTAAAGTGTGATTCAGTTATGGTATTTCATTGTTGATTTTTTTGCTAGTTAATCTGTCTTTTGTGACAGTGGGGTATTGAGATCCCCCAATACAATTAGTGTCTATTTGATTTTTCATGTCCATTAATATTTATTTTATATAGTTGGGTATACTGGTATTTGTTATACATATATTTATCATTGTTACCTCTTCCTCTTGGATAACAATCTCTTTAAAAGGATGTAGTAACCTTCTTTGTCTCTCTCAATCAGTCTTGGCTTGAAATTCACTTCGCAAATAAAATATCTACCACTTTTTTTTTAACTGACAATTAAACTGAGGACCGTGCCCTAACCAGGCAAGTGATGTGCTGCTGAGCTCTCTCCGGGGCTCATCTCCCCTTGCTTTTCCTGAGTTCCTGTCAAATGGAGTATGGTTTCCTCCTGTCATATGGAGTATGGTTTTCCATTCTTTGACTTTCAGTTTATGTTCTTTTTGAGCTAAATGGCTTTTTTTTTTAAATGGCTTTCTTATATGCATCATGCTGTTGTTTCTCGCTTCTTGATCTATTCTGCCAGTGTGTGTCTTTTGATTGGTGAACTGAGCATTGACATTGATGGTTCTAACTGATGTGTATTAACTTATCCTTGTCATGTTGTTTTCCTGGTGTTGGCTTTCCACACAAACACACGCAAACTTTTTTCCCTCACTCTGTTTTCTTTGCCTTGTCTGGTGGATTCCTTCTGTTGGGGTTCATGGAGTTGTAGTCCTTGTTATCTATTTCTAGAATGTCCTTCAAAACATTCTGGAGTGCTGGCTTGGTGATCATACATTCCCTCAGATGTTCTCTGTCATGAAAGTATCTTGTTTCTCTATCAGTTCTGAAAGATAGTTTTGAAGGTTGCATCAATTGGGTTGAACGTTGTCTTCCTTTAGAGCTGGGAATACTTCACTCCAGACTCTCCTTGGCTTGAGGGTTTGTGCTGAGGAATCAGTGATTCTGATGGGTTTTCCTTTATAGATGATTTCTTTTCCCTACTTTTTTTTTTTTTTTTTTTTTTTTTTTTGTGGAACTGGAGATTGAAGCGCTTATTCCACTGAGCCATCTTCCTGGTCCCAAAGGTTTGAGGGTGTTTTTTTTTTATTTTTTGCAGTACTGGGGATTGAACTCAGGACCCTGTGCTTGCCAAGCAGGTGCTTATTCTACTGAGCTATTTCCCTGGCTTCTTCACTATATGTCTGGCTGTAGATTTTTTTTTTTTTTAATCCTGGCTAATTGGAGTTCTACATGCCTTACTTTCTTTTTCTTTTCTTTCTTTTTTTTTCCTTTCTTTATGTCAAATTCTTTTTCCCTCTTTGGGAAATTTTCTGCCATAGGTTATGTAAAAAATTTTATATCATTTGTGCTATGTCCTGCTTTTTCTTTTTTTTTTTTTATTTTTTTTAAACTGTTTTTTTTTAATATTTATTTTTATTTATTACATTTATTTATTGTGTGTGTGGCCAGCTCAGCCCACCAGGGGGCGGGGCTGGCTGGCATGTGGTGCTGGGGATCGAACTCGCGGTCCCTGTGCTTTGCCAAGCTTGTTTCAACTAGGTGCTTTAGACCACTGAGCCATCTCTCCAGCCCCCATGTCCTGCTTTTTCACTGACTCCAATTCCTCTTAAATTTTTCTTCTGTTCCTCATCTAGCAGCTGCTGGATTATCTTCTCATGGGTTCTTCCTTTTTTTTTTTTTGTGATACTAGGGATTGAACTCAGGGCCCTGTGCTTGCCAAGCAAGCGCTTATTCTACTGACCATCTCCCCGTCCCGGGTTCTTGCTATTTTTAAGAAATCTTTCTGTTCTTGATCATTAAATGCAAGCCTGTCTTCTATATGTGAGATCCTGTCCTCATATTGGTCTATTCTACTGCAGATACATTCAATGGAATTGTTATTCTCCTGGATATCTGCTTGAATCTGACTTATGAATTCCATTTTTTTCCTATGTGGAGCATTCATGGCTTCCATTATTTTCTTAAAATCCTCTATTTAAAAAAAAAATCTGTATGTACTCTAGAGTCACTAGGCATGATTTTCATTGTGGACACCATCTCTGCAGTTACTGGAGAAATTATTTCTGATTTAATTTTTTCTAGAACCTTGTTGAGTCGCTTTGTTACTAGTTCTGGAGCCAGGTTTGTGGCTTTTAGTGTCCCACCTCAGAGCCTCAAGTTTTCCTTTGATAAGCTGGATGTCTGGGGTTGTATCTTTTTTTTTTTTTTTTTTTTGAACCAGGAATTGAACTCAGGCCCTTGCACTTGCCAGGCAAGCGCTTATTCTACTGAGCTATTTCTCCGGCCCCAACTGAGCTAGGGCCAGGCCCACATGGGGTTGTATCTTAAGTGTCTCTTTCTTTCTTCTCTTTTCTCTCAATTCCTGGGTTCAATTCAGTTTGTTGGGGATGAGAAGCAGTTGCCTAGTTGGCCCAGCCCCTCGTTCCTTGGCACTGTGCCACAATATTTTTGTGAACTTTAGTCAACCTCAGTTTTGGAATACCAGGAAGAATAGCTGTTTAGAACAGTTATATCACTTTTGGCTAATGTGGTGCCAGCAGCAAAAACCTAGAAAAAAAACAAAGTGAGCCAGACATTAGCTTGCCACCCTAAACCCCATGAACTAGATTTCTGGCTATATAACAGTATAGTCTAAAACAAACCAGAAGGGCTGGCCAAATAGCTCAGTGTATCAAAGCACCTGCAAGCAGGCACAGGGGCTAGAGGTTCGATCCCCAGGCCTGCTATGCCAGGTCTGCTGTGCCGGGCCTGCCTCCAGGGCATGCTGAGATGGCTATTGAGACTGGGCATGGTGGTGCGTGCTTGTAATCCCAGTGCTTGGGAGGCTGAAAACAGGAGAATCACTATGAGTCCGATTTATCTGGTGAGACCCTGAAGGCCCTGTAGACCCTATCCTAAAAAAAAAGAACAAGAACCACAAAGAGGCCAGAAACCACATTCACACACATAAAAACAAAACAAAACAAAACAACCAAAAACAAAAAACAGCAAACAATGAGATGTAAAGGGAAAAAATACAAATAAAAACAAAAACACACCCAAAAAAAAGTTCACTTCCAGGTTTTTCTCGGCTGTGTGCAGAGTCCAGATCCATGTCGATTTATCCCAGCAAGCCAGTAGTAGCTTTTTGGCGGGGTAGTGAAGAATCTCAGCAAGCCTGCACCTTTTCGTAGAGACCAGACGCACTCAGCCTGCAGCTGTCAACGCATCTTCCCTGGGCCTGAGCCCAGCGGGGTGCCAGCAGCCACTCTGAGTTCTGAGCTTGGCGGGCCCTCTCCAAGAAGGCTTCTGGTCAACTGCTCTCTTGCTCTCTCCACGGGACAGCGAAGCCGTCAACGCTCACTGCCCGCTAGCATAGCCCTTCACGTCCACTGCTCCCCTCCAACGCTGCATCTCTCTCTGAAGGCCTCTGGGGTCACAAGCCGTCACCATGTGTCCTCAGGTTTGAATCTCTCCTCTTACTCAGTGAGCCCCATCTCAGAGAGAAAGTGGTACCAGCTGCCTCCTTCTAGATTAAAGCTTCCCTTCACTCTCTGCATGGGCTTCAGTCCTCAATTCAGATCCTTCCTGCAGCTGAGGGATCCACTTCCCTCCTTGTCTTCCCCAAGTTGCTATATGCCAGCATCTGGCTGGCAGCTCTCAAGGAGGCTCCTTTTCTGCTGCTTACCCCTCCATCATCTTGGTGTTCTTCCATCTGCTTTACAGTAAGGCTTATACATTTCTGCGATCACTATGAGAAATCCCTGCTAAGTACAGCAGACTACGAATGCTTTCAGTTCAGCTAGTGAGGTGTCATAATAAATACAATTTACTATGGTTGTTACTTGGATTACATCCTCTGCATACTTCACAGCCAAATTTTGGCTCTCCAGTGTCAGTCGTATCACCATCCACCACTCTTCTGTTAGGGAAGCATGTACTTTACTATGACAGATCACCTTCATCACTCGTGCATGAATATGTGATGCATGCGTTCACTTTTGACTTCCTCCAAAACTCGTAAATCTGGTTTTTCATGTGCCGTTCTACTGAACTGTTGTACTTCTACCAGAAAAAAACAAAAGAAAACATTTTTTAAACAAATCCTGGAATGATGTGGGTCTATTGGACCCTGTGTGATGCTCAGGTAAACACATACAAAACAAAGTTACATGGAGCATAAGGTTGGTAAAAATCCCATTTTGCTACTTTTGCACATATGCACACACCTTGCTGTTTGACATACCAAGAAGATAAATGTATAAAATGGTTCCTGTATCCCTCAGGGAAAGGTACTGAAATGTACAGCCAGTTATTATTACACTACAGTGCAAATTTGCAGTAGAAAAGAGGTGGGCCCATTGGACCCAATATTAAACCTTGGGTTTAAGAAAATCACTTATAAATTGTCAAGGAATAGGAACACTGAATGTGGCTCGGTAGGTCACTTGCCTAGCTTTTGCTAGGTACTGTGTTCAATCCCCAGAACTATAGAAGGAAAAAATAAAATAACGTCAAGGTCAGATAGAAAAGAAAAGTGCAAACAACTGGTGGTTCTCAAAAATTATACCAATAAAGCTGGGCATAGTGGTGCATGCCTATAATCCCAGCCCTCGGGAGGCTGAGGCAGGAATATGGTTTCAGGTTTAAAACCAGCCTGGGCTACAAACGGAGCGTAAGGCTCACTGCATAGTGAGACCCTGTCTCAAAAAGACAAAAAAATTTATACCAATGAGACGTCAGGGAGACGTTCACACTGTATTAAAGTATCCTCGGAAGCCTGTCAGTGTGTGAACTGCAGTGGCAGTCTAATCAAGGGCAAGGCACTTCACTTTCCTGCGTGGAAAGTATGTTTGTTTGTTTGTTTTTTTTTTTGACAGAACTGGGAACTGAACTCAGGTCCTTGCGCTTGCCAGACAAGTGCTTATTCTACGGAGCCATTTCCCTAGCGGAAACTATATTTTAAAAAAACCGATTAAGAGGGCTGGCCAGATAGCTCAGCAGACTAAAGTGCCTGTTTAGGGAAAGGCAGGGACCAGGGTTTGATCTCTGCCATGTTGTGCCAGCCCCGCCCCTGGGGCATGCTGAGACGACAACTGAGGCTGGGCATGGTGGTGCACCTGTAATCCCAGTGCTGGGGAAGCTGAAAACAGAGGTATCACTAAGAGTCTAATCTATAGTACAAGTGAGACCTTGTACTAAATACACTTAAAAAAACTTAAGAGGTAGTATAAACAGATAGAAGTAGGTAGTCAGAGGAAGTGCATCTGAAGAAGGCCAGGCCTTAAGAGACAGACAGTGGCCAGGCCTCCCTGCCTCCCTGAGGGATAAGCAGTAACTTGCAATCATACTATAATTAGCATCACCGGCCCAGGAAGTCCAGCTAGGCATTAGTTGCTCAAGTGGTGACCAAGCACCATTCCTTCCCAAAAACATCTTTGTTCTTTCCAGGTACCCTTGCTACATGAATCATTTCCTTGTTGGATTAATATTAGCTAAGTAATTATATATATAATCCTATAGGTTGATAGCAGTTTGAGCCCATATTGTGACTTTGCTGTCTAAATTACTCCTGACACAGAGCCTCTGTGGCAACCCACTTGTGAGACCCCTCGTTTCTCAGAAGCTCTCAATTTTTTAAATTTTATGTATTAGTACAGGCTCTTATAATGCAGCTCACTCATAGTGATCCCTGTTTTCAGCCTCCCTGGTGCTGGGATTACAGGTGTGCTCCACCACACATGGTCTTGGTGGCGGGGTGGAGCTGGCACTCCATGGGGTACCAGGGATCGAACCCTGGTCCTTGTGCTTGCCCAGGCAGGTGCTGAGACCGCTGAGCGCTCTGTGGCTTTTTTTTTTTTTTTTTTTTTAAAGTCTCACTATGTATTTCAGTCTAGTCTTGAACTCACTATGCAGCCCAGGCTGGCCTCAAACTCATGGCTGTCCTCCTGGCTCTTCTTTGGGAGTGCTGGGATTACAGGAATGCACCACCATGCCCAACTTAATCTTTCCTATTTTTAACCTCCATTGTTCCTTGAAATTCATTCTTGAATTTAGAGAACATAAACTCAGCACATCTGGGGTCTAGCATGTTGGGATTCATCCTTCTCCTCTATCAGTAGCAAAATCCCTTAAACACACAAGCATTCAGTCAGCTAAATCTTATATTGTACAAGAGTTCATACACATGATCTATGCAGATTGAAATATATAGGGGCTGGGGAGATGGCTCAGTAGAATAAGCACTTGCCTGGCAAGTACAAGGGCCTGAGTGCAATTCCCAGTTCCGCCAAAAAAAAGAGAAATATATAGTATATAGTATATGTTGAAAATTTTATTACAGTAAAAGAATTACTGCCAGGGCCAGCCAGATAGCTCAGAGGACTAAAGTGCCTACTTAGGCAGATGCAGGGACGGGGGTTCAATCCCCAGTGCTATGCTGGCCCCACCTCGGGGCGCACTG
Organism: Octodon degus; assembly: GCF_000260255.1. Classification (NCBI taxonomy): domain Eukaryota; kingdom Metazoa; phylum Chordata; class Mammalia; order Rodentia; family Octodontidae; genus Octodon; species Octodon degus. The sequence goes on along the minus strand of NW_004524590.1, from coordinate 1,823,746 downwards.
AGAGTGACTGAGACTAGGTGTGGTGGCACATCTGTAATCCCAGTGCTTGGGATGCTGAAAACAGGAGGATCACTTGCAGTCCAATCTGTGTAGTGAGACCCTGTACTAAATACAGTTTTTTTTTTTTTTTTTTAAGACATTGCTAGTAATCCCATTGCTCTTATCCCATCATTTTTGCTAGTTTCTGGAGCAGTTCTGAAGTCCTCTTTCGTGGGCATGTTCAGTTGCCTGTGGTGGCTATCTCCATGTCCTGCAGTGCTTCAAAATGTTTGCATTATGATTGTTTTGACTTTGGGAATCAACCAGAAAATCATAGTGCCACTGGATCCAGTGAATGATGTAAATTGAGATGGCAGAATGTTTCAGTGAGCCTGGCTTTCTGATCTGACCCCTCCATGGGACTCTGGTTCCGTGCCAGTTCCTCCAGGGGCCAAAAAAGTTCAAAGACTCCACTGCCTGATGGGTGCAGAGCCCAGCTCCTCACTGCCAGGAACCAAACCTCAGACCAACCCTTCAATCCCACCCCAAAACTGAATGTGTAAAGCCCAAGGACCCTCAGAGCATGAGCTCTTCCCACCCACTCACTCCTGCCCTGTGGAGTTGATGTTGTTTCAGGTAAATCTTGGATCTTAGTGTTCCTTTTGGGTTCCAGTCAATTCTTAGTTGGGGATAGCAAGAACCTGGACAAGTCACCTGATCAGGTAACATTTTCTTGGCAAGCAGGCCAAGAGGAAAGACCCTTTTTAAAAAAAAATTTATTTATTTATTTATTTTTTTTGGTAGGACAGTTTCAATAATTAACATGTTGCATACATTCTTCCTAGTGGTTAATTGCTGTACAAGATGTGGACTTGATATCCTATTTACAAACACCATTAGAACAAATCCTCTATTCATTAAGAGAATGTAACTATATATCTATCCTAACAGAAAGACCCTTTTTGGAAAAAATTTTTCTTCTCTTGTTCTGTCTCTGTCTGTTTTGAGATAAGCTCTTATGTTGTACAAACTGGAATGAACTCCCTAGGTAGTCCACACTGGACTCAAACTCAAGGCAACCCTCCTCCTTCAGTCTCCTGAATACTAGGATTACAGGTGTGTGCCACCACCCCGTTTGTCTTTTCTCTCCTGGTTGTTTCTTGTTACTCACGAAGGCACAGACTGGATAGTTAAAAACCTGTCCACTGTTTGAAGACTCTCACGACAGAGTGATTCAGTTGTGGAACGGGAAGCATTTTGGGCTCTGCTGGGCACAAGAGCACTTCCACACCGCACGCAGGTCTGTATCGTGTGTGAGCTGATGTTTAGTATCTTCTCCTTGTTACCATGGCTTCCGCCCATCACAACTATTCAGGCAGGTGGCAGACCTATGCTGGTATCTAGCATCTCTCACTTTCTGCCTTCACGGATACTTTGTTTCCACAGTGTCCCTTGTGCTACCTTCCTTGGGGCTCCAGTTTCTATCTAGATAATTGTAGGCCCTTTTTTTTTTTTTTTTTTTTTTTAAGTGATAGGTCATCTCATTTTCTGTTGATTCCCATATCTGAGGCAGCTCAGACCTAGTTCACCCTCAAGGTCAACATGAATACCACAAGACATCTTTGGAAAAGGCTACCCCCTGCTATAAAATATGCAGATTCTGAACTTGGAGGGATGTGGGCAGTAGGTCAGAAGATCTGGAAGAGAGATTTCCCTGGGATCTACGTGACTCACTGCCCACCAGTGGTCTGAGCCGGTGCAGCCAATCATGGAAGTGCTCAGGGAAGTGACATGCAGCGCCTCTCAGGCGTACACCTCCATCGTAGCCGATGACTTTGGGGCCTCTGTTGGACTTCCTGTAGAAGAGGCTGTGGAAGCTAGCTTAGAACAAGGATGACAAGCAGACTCCACAAGAATGTTTCTACACAGAAAGCCAGCAGCAGATGCCCTGGATGATTTCTTTAATAGATTATTCCTATCAGAGCCTGCCTCAGTTCTGCCAACCTCCAAGAAGTAGCAGTTAGCTAGGCTGACTGATTATGTGGTCTTCCTTGAAAACAGACTTAGCAAGTTAAGAACCCCTTCAGAATCCTGTATGCTGACAAGAGAAATGTAAAATTTTTATTTTCAATTTACTGAATGAAGCACCTCAGCATTCCTTACGGAATGTGAACAAATGAATATATAATATAAAGTATGTTATACATATTACCCTTAAACATCACGCTGAGTAGTTGAGGCAATTCTCATTTCATAGTATGTAACGATTTGGCACTGTCAATATTACACAGGTAGTTCACATTCCCTGGTGACTTAGGAATAAGCTCTCCTGCCCAGCGCATGCCGTGCACTACTGCTCACGCCCAGGTGGCCAGTGGTGGTGCTGCCCCTGGAGCTGGCAGAGGACTGTCCCCATCGCAGTACCTGAACTGTTGGGTGTGTGATCCACTCTTGGGAAAACAGGCTGTCCTGAGAACTGCTAAGGCAGAGTACGAAAACACAGCTGTAGAACAAATGGATCTTTCCTGAGTGAGCCAGTTTGTTACTGTTACATTTTTTTCCAATCCTGGCCCAGTGAGATAGCACAGCAGACTAAGTGCTTGCTTAGGCAAGCACAGAGACCGGGATTTGATCCCTGGCACCCCTCCCTGGTGGCCCTCACAGAGCTTTACTTAGATATGTTAACTGTAGCATAGGGAGATCTCTGCATGGCTGTGGAAGAACAATGCTGTTACTATAGAAATGAAGTAGGCGCTGTCCAACAAGCTGTCCATATCTTCAGAAATCCCAATTATGGGAACAGGGGCCAAAGAGTTGGCTCTCCTCGCTACCACTCTTCTGTGGCTCACTAGCAACAATGTTTTTTTGTTTTTGTTTTTTTTTTGGTGTGGAACTGGGGACTGAACTCAGGCCCTTGTGCTTGCCAGGGAAGCGCTTATTCTACTGAGCCATTTCCTGGCCCAAGCAACAATTTTTCTCTTATGTTTAGAATCTTTTTTTTTTTTTGGGTGGTACTAGGGATTGAACTCAAGACCCTGCACTTGCCAGACAAGCACTTACTCCACTGAGCTATCTCCCTGGCCTTATGTTTAGAACCTATCTACCCAATTGTTCACAAAATTTCTCTTCCAAGAGTCAACAGTTTCACCTATATGATGGTTTGATAAGGATTCTAAGCTCTCTGAACTACTGAAGACCCCAACTATTCCCCTTCTACTTAGCCTTCACAGTGTCTCAATCTTTCTACCTTCCCGCCACCTCCAGTTCACCCAGGACCTCAGCTGCCACCCAGACTGTGGCGCCATGCTCAAGTACATTCCAAATCGTCACATCCTGAGAGCCACCCACTCACTTTTGCCCTAAAGTCACGTAAGAGTTCCATAATCCCCCAAAGGCAAGAACTATAGCCACTCTCAGCTGCAAGCAGTTGCAGAAGAGACCACCATGCTCATACTCTACAGATTTATCAGGATCATATCTCTGGAGAAAGTTGATAGAGAGGTGGCTAAGGATTCAGAGCTTTAAATTTGGGCTATGAAAGAAAAACAGTATTTACTTACTTTTTGGTGGAACCAGGGATTCAACTCAGGCCCTTGCACTTGCCAGGCGAGTGCTTATTCTACTGAGCCCTCTCCCAGGCCCTGCTTACTTACTTATTAATGGGGACTGAATCTACAGCTGGCCCTCTGGGGGAAAATATTTTGGGCTTTCTTGAGTCAGGGTTTTACTCAGTATGTAGTCCAGGCTCTCCTTGCCTCAGCTCTTTGAGTGACTCCCCAAATTTCTTTTCTGGAGACATGACCTTGCTAAGTTGTGCAGCCTACTCTCGAATTCCTGTGCTCAAGGGACCCTCTTGCCCCAGCCACCCAAACAGCTAATACAGGTGCTGGCTGAATGCAAGTCTTAATTTGATACGACAAAGTGTAAACTTTAGGACCTTTCTAAACCCACATTCTGCAAGACAGCCCAAGTTAATGAGGACAGTCTCCCGCAAGGCTAGTGGCCCAAGACGGCACTAGTACCTCACTGGCATTCTTCTCTCCACCCTGCCTTCAGCATGATGATGAAGCATTCCCATAATCTATACTCTTGTTCTTCATTAAAAAAAAATCTTTTATTTATTTGGTGCTGGGTCTTGCTACCCAGTTCAGATCCGTAGTGACGGTCAGGTCTCAGCCTCTCTGACGCTGGGATTACAGGTGTGTGGCACCACACCGAGTTTCCATGGCCAGTACAGTATGCTTGGGGTTCTAGGGAATCAGACCCAGGTCCTTGAGCCTGCCAAGCAGCTGCTTAGATCGCCGAGCTACCTCCTCAGCCCCTCTTGTTCTTCTTTTAAGAATTCCACACAACATTGTTGGTCTGGTTTAAACTTTTCTTTCATAACCAGATAAGACTATTTTTTCCCATACAAATTTTCTATGTTCTTATTTACTTTCAAACACTACAAACACATTAATATTAAAACATGAAATGTTAGGAATAAAAAAATAATGTGGGGTCCAAAAACCACAGTATGAGGTAGCTGACAGCATGGGCTGCATATCAGCCCCAAACCTTCTCAGCAGCAAGCTTACGTGGCAACAGGTAGACACTGCCGGGCCCCTCGAGGCTCAGGATCATGGGCTCCAGGCAGGTCTCAACAGCACGCTGACCCGACACAAGACACAGTGTCCCAAGGGAAGCCCAGTGGTCCTCTCCAAGCGGCTCAGTGATGTTTGGAGACTAATACTGAAAACTACGCTTTGTCTGGATGTCATCCAGAATCTGCTGCAGCTCCTCATCTTCAAATCGCCCCTCTAGGCTGTAAAGAAAGAGTGATGTAACAATCAGCATTCTTTTCATAACTTTGTTTTCCCTAAATATAGCTTCAGATTGAGTGCAGAGATTACAAGCATGTCCTATGACACCGTCTTATGGCTTGTGTCTAGATGTCCCCTCAAAGTCCCTTGTGGTCAGTTTTTATATAGGTGGCTGAATCTATGGGTGACTGACTCATAGTGCACTGCTGGGATTAAGGCTGGATGACTGTGAATCAGTTTGTGGACTGGTTTGGCAGCACCCTAATCCCAGCACTGGATAAAAGGGCAGAAAGAGGTCTGTCTCGCTTTCTCTCCTTCCCCTCCCTCACCACTATCCTTTGCTTCACTACCTTCCAGACAACATGAAAATCCCCTTTTGCTTTTACTGTCTTCCATCGCCATGGACTGTTGCCTCTCTACCATGCCTCCCCGCCTTGCAGGCAGCGTATTATGGACTAAAACCTCTACAACTATAAGCTAAATAAACTCTTCCCCCTTTAACTGTGGGTGTCAGGTATTTTGTTTCAACAAGGAGACAGAAGTATCTAAGACACCCAACTTTTTGAGGCATGTTCCTATCTGAGCACCACTTACCCACTTAACCTCTACCTTTACTTCTTTTGTTTTTTGAGACAGAGTCTCACGTAGTTCAGGTTGGCCTGGAATTTGTGGCAATCCTCTTGCCTTACTCAGCCTGCCAAGTGCTGGGATTACGAACATGCACCAGCATGCTCTGCTACCTTTTCCTTTTAAGTATACAAATCCCTTTTCTCTTATAAAAAATTTTAAACATATAAAAGATAGCACTCTAACACATCACTCCCTTTTTATTAATTAATTTTTTTTTTTTTTTTTTTTGCGGAACCGGGGATTGAACTCAGATCCTTGAACTCCCTTTTTATTTTGAGACAAAGCCTTGCTAAATCGCTCAGGCTGACCCTTCCTCTACCACTCAGGTAAGCACGATTATAGGCATATGCCACCACACATGGCTCCACACATGCTCTTTGTGCTGAATGCAACTACACTGCATGTATCCATCGTACGCACAACTTATGTCCTTTAACTCTGTCTTCAAACTGTTTTCATTTTTGCAGTGCTGGGGACTCAACGCAGGGCCTTGAACTGAGGTACATCCCCAGCCCATCTCCTTTTTCTTTTTTTTTTTTTTTTTATTTATTTATTTTTTATTTATTACATTTATTTGTGTGTGTGTGTGTATGTGTGTGGCCAGCTCAGCCCACCAGGGGGCGGGGCTGGCTGGCATGTGGTGCTGGGGGATCGAACCAAGGTTCCTGTGCTTTGCCAAGCTTGTTTCAACTAGGTGCTTTAGACCACTGAGCCATCTCTCCAGCCCCTCATTTTTCTTTTTGAGACAGGCTCTCAGTATGTAATAGTCCACACTGATCTCAAAGTCAAGTGAGTCTCCTGTCTCAGTCTCTGGAGTGCTGGGATTACAGGCATGCACCACGATACCAGCTTTTATTTTTTTACTCTGAGACAGGTTCTCACAATATTGCCCAAGCAGGGCTCACACTTGGTGTCCTCCTGCTTCAGCTAGAATGCTGAGCTTACAGGAGTGAGCCACCCACCCAGCTGCTTGTACCATTGTGTCTCTGGCATGGAGACGGACTCCAAGGCGTCACTCATACGAGGGAAGTGCTCCACCAGTGAGCTACACCACCAGTACTGTTTTATTATAATTTTTGATGCTGGGAATGGAACTAGGGCATATTAAAAACCCACTCTAGGGGGCCGGGGAGATGGCTCAGTAGAATAAGTGCTTGCCTGGCAAGCACAAGGGGCTGAGTTCAATCCCCAGTTCCAAGAAAAAAAAAAAAACAAAGACAAAAACAAACGGCAGGGCCGGGGAGATGGCTCAGTGGAATAAGTGCTTCCCTGGCGAGCACAAGGGCCCGAGTTCAATCCCCGGTTCTGCCAAAAAAACCCCCGAAAAACCAAAAACAAAACAAAAACAAAAACAAAACACTCTAAGGGCCAGCCAGATAGCTCAGCGGATTAAAGCACCCGCTCAGGCAGAGTGCAGTAGCCAGGGTTTGATCCCCGGCACACTGTGCCCGCCCCATCGGCAAGACAGTGATTGAGACTGGGCATGGTGGCACCCGTGCCTGTAATCCCAGCACTTGGAAAGCTGCAAACAGGAGAATCACTATGAGTCTGATCTGTGTACTGAGACCTGTAGAACCCTGCATTAAATACAAAAAAACAAAATAAACACTCTACTCCTGAGCTTTAGCCCCACTTTTAAATTTTGTTAAGAAATGTCATCATACTGTATATACACCCTTACAATTTTTTCTCTTAGAATACATTTCTACTTTTTTTTTGTATCAGAAATTGAACTCAGGGGGCTGGAGAGATGGCTCAGTGGTCTAAAGCACCTACTTAGAACAAGCTTAGCAAAGCATCAGGGACCGCGGTTCAATCCCCCAGCACCACATGCCAGCCAGCCCCGCCCCCTGGTGGGCTGAGCTGGCCACACACACACACACCACACACTCTCTCTCTTTCTCTCTCTCTCTCTCTCTAATAAATAAATAAATAAATAAATAAAATTTAAGAAATTGAACTCAGGACCCTGCGCTTGCCAGACAGGCCCCTGTGCTGCTGAGCTATAACACTGGCCTTATTTTTGCATTTGTTAATATTATTCATAAATATATATATATATATATATATATATATATATATATTTCAGTTCAATACTTTTTTATTACTGCAAAACAAACACTGTAGACAATGACTCATTCAACCGCTCTCATGTTATCGTATTTCTGCTATCACTAAGAATGCAGCAACACACACGGGAACAGATATAACCCAGTAAGGTACATACATCTTGAACTTTATCACACACACACAAGCTGCTCTCCAAAGTGACTGTACTAATTCGTGCGTTCTTGCTGCCAGTGTGGGACAGAACCATCGATTTCACAGTTAGAAAGGCACTCTCATTCAATGTCACATCTACCCAAATTTTAAATGCAAGCGCTTTTTATTTTTGAGATAAGGTCTTGTTAGGTAGTTCCAGCTGACCTTGTACTGTGTAGCCTGGGCTGGCCTTAAATCAGCACTGATCCTCCTGCCTCAGCCTTCCAAATGCTGGAACCACAGGAGTGTACCACCACACCCGTCCTCATATACCTTTTAGGTACAGTATTTTGTTTGTAGGAATTTATTCAATACACACAGAAATTTTCACAATGGTACTAACCTTGGGATAAGAGCCTTGGACTCCTCAGCAGTCTCTGGGCAAAGGTTGGCCAAACAGGCCAACTCAAACTTATGCAGCTTTTTCTGCAGCAGCAAACTGGTCATAGAAGAAATTATAACAAATTAATGACCAAAAAAATAAATAAATAAAAAATCAACTGAATAAAAGAGATCAAATGCAGTTACATGAGAGAAAGGAAAGTGTCTCGTTTATGGTGTTACATGGAAGCTGAATGATCTTGTGGTAAAAGCATTTCTACCTTTAATGGGGGGCTGCACTGAGACTGGGCAGCCCACAGGAACCAAAGACAACAGTAGTGGCTGCCATACCGCTGCAGGAAGACAACTGAGCCCTCAGGCACCTGGCCACCCTTTCCTTGGGAAATGACTTTGCTGCCCTCTGCTCACCTAACTATTCCTGTCTTACATCCTTTCTTATTATGTTTGTGTAAATTCATGGTGTTAGATGTCCCAAGTCTGCTAGATGTTTTGGCAGGGGGTAATTAATTACCTTTTAAAATGATCTGAAACTAAATGAATACAGCTAACCTTACATTGTAAAAATCTATCGTAAAATGTCTTAAGTGTACTAAAAATGCTCAGATTGTATAAAATAACACTAAATACAAATACTATCTTTGATTCCTGTGCCAAACATACCCCCGGGGTGCCCTGAGCCTACTGAGGTAGGGTGTGGTGGAGCGCTTGTAATCCCAGCACTTGGGAGGCTGAAACTAGGATTACTAGGAGTCCGAGCTGTGTAGTGAGACCCTGCAGAGCCTGTACTAAATACAGAAAAAAACCAAACAAAACCCCAAATACTATCATGGACAGAGTACTTGCACACCATGCACCAGGCCCTAAAGTACAGTCTTTAAAAAATACAAGCTGGTATGGTGGCACATGCCTTCCTCAGCACACAGCAGCCTGAGGCAGGGAGACAGGAGCGTCATGAGCCTCATTTTCATGCATCTATTTCTTACAACAGAGCCCACCTACGATGAACCTCACTTCAGAGAGACCGATGACGGTCTCTAGTGGCAGAACAACCTGCAACGGCAACACATAGCTGGAGCAGCAGTTTTCAAGGTCCAGGCCAGGAACAACTACATAGAAAGATCCTGTCTCGAAGAACCTGCTCTGGGCCAAGGATGTAGCTCAGTGGCACAGTGCCTACCTGGCAAGTACAGGGCCCTGAGTTCGACTCTGGTACCAAAAAAAAAAAAAAAAAAAATCTGTTTTCACACATACCTATAGTCTTAAACTAGCTGGGAAGCTGAAGTGGGCCACCTGATTGAGCCCTGCAGATCTTTTCTGTGTGTGTGGTGTACCAGGGATTGAATCCAGGATGTCGTGCTTGCCAGGCAAGTGTTTATTCCACTGAGCACCCCTGTAGATCAGGATCACTGGGTAACATAAGACCATGTCTCAAAAGAAAAAAAAAAAAAAACCAAAAAACCTATGAGCCAGATACAGTGGTGCATGTTAGTAATCCTAGCACTCTGGGAGGCTGAGGCAGGAACACTGCTGCAAGCTCGAGGCCAGTCTGGGTAATTTAGCCACTACTAAAACTGTATATCAAAATAAAAAATAAAAAAGGGCTCGAGGTGTATCTCAGTATGAAGGGCCTAGGTTCAACCCCTAGCAGTGGGGAAAAAGGAAAAAAAGTAAAAAACTGCAATAATGTATTTAACACAAGCAGTGTATTAGCCACTGTACAAAATTTAGAAAATACAGCGGTGTACACCTGTAATCCCAGCACTTGGAAGGCTGAGACAGGAGGATCACCATGACTTTCAGGCCAGCCTGGGCTACATAAGTGAATTCAAGATCAGACTGTACTGCGTAATGATTCTGTCTTGGGGAAAGAAAAAGGTCATATCATTAGCTAAAGAAAAGTGAGCCGGGGAGATGGCTGAGTAAGCCCTTGCCTGCCAAGTGCAAGAGTCTGAGTTCAATCCCTGGTTCTGCAAAACAAACAACAACAACAACAACAACAAAAACTTCCTGTTTAGGGGCCAGGGAGATGGCTCAGTGGAAGAAGAGCTTCCCTGGCAAGTGCAAGGGCCTGAGTTCAATCCCCAGTTCGGCAAAAAAAAAAAAAAAAAAAAAGAAAGAAAGAAAATTGAAGTTATCACCTCAAAATACCATTCAAAACATTTTGTCTTCATTTTGCAGTGAAAGGGAACAAAACCATAGGAAAACTATGAATTCTACCAATGACTCATACCCCTCGTTCCATTACTTATTTATGATGGACACTGTTTTTTGAGACAGGCTCTCACTGCAGTTCAGGCTCGCCTCAAAGGCTTTGCAACTCAGCCACCGAGTGTTGCGCCGACCACCGAGCACTACACGCAGCTCTGATACTGGATGCTGAACCCAGGGTTTTATGTATGCTAAGCAGGCAGACTACCATTGAACTACATTTCCAACCCTCTTATTCTGAAACCAGTCCTCTCTAAACTACCCGTTCTGGGCTCCAATTTGTGATCCTCCTACCTCAGCCTTCCAAGTAGCCAGGACTATACATGGGACACTACTTCACCTGGCCTGTTATTATTATAGTAACTCATCAAATGGAATCATCACAATATATTTAATTACTGGTAAATGTTTTTATTTATTTTTTTTTAGGGAAGGGTCTACAGGGGGTTCAGGGTCTCACTACTAGATTGGATTCATAGTGATCTGCCTGTTTACAGCCTCCCAAGAGCTGGGATTACAGGCTCAATTCCATCTAAGAGTGGGGGGACAGTGGCACAGGGGCACACAGCAGGCCCAGTGATTGAATCCCCGGCCCCTGCGCCTGCGCCTGCTTGCAGACACTTTAATCTACTGAGCTATTTGGCCAGCCCTTTAATCACTGGTAAACGTTGAGATCAGTGATGGCAAACCTTTAGAGCCTTTACTGATAACAGCTAGAAATGGCACACGAGCCATAGGTTCAGTACCAGTGGTCACCTTTGGCTACTATAAATAGCTCTCCAAGGGCTGGGAATCCAGCTCAGAGTTCAGAGTATTTCCCTGGCTATAATACCCAGCAAGAAAAAAAGGCTGAGGGGTGTACAAAGTAGAGAGCTTGCCTAGCACAGAAGAGGCCCTGGGTTCAATCCATAGCCCAGTACCACAGAAAAAGAGAAAAGCACAGAGCAGAGCCTACTAGTTAAACAGCTTTTGAAAGGGGCTGAGGGCACAGCTCAGTGGTATCGTATGTATCGACTCAGCACACTGGAGGCCTGAGATTCAATCCTAGAACACAAACATAAAATACAGTGGCCACTTTATGCTTATTATTTTATTGTATGTACTGCAGTGTGTGGAGAGATGATGAATGTATGTAACACATTTTAATTTAAAAAAAAAAAATCTCTGTGGGTTTTGTTTTCAGGCAGCCTCACTACGTGGTTCAAGCTGCCTCCAATGCAGTCATCTTCCTGCATGAGCCTTCTGAACACCGTGGTTTGTAGGTATGTACTACCGCGCCTATCCAGTTCTTGGGACTGAACCTAGGGCCTTGAACACCAGGCAAGCGCCAGCTCTGACTACGGCCCTTTCCTAATTTCACACTGTGTCCTGCTAAGTTGCCCAGCCTAGCCCCAAACTTGTAATTCTCCTGCCTCAGTCTCCCCAAGCACCTGGGATTACAACCACGTCCTTCATTATTTCACAGTTCAACTTTTGTGGAATCAGTTTTGTGGGTTTTCAAAAAAATATTAATCCAAATTATTTATCACAGAATTTTCACTATATTATGGGATTTTGCGGTAGTGTACAATGCTATGTACATTTTTATAT
>NW_004524590.1:1808071-1811605 GCF_000260255.1 Octodon degus | reverse complement strand
AATAATTTTAAAATATATTAAAACATTAATTCTAACATACTAAAAGAATATTAAGTCAAAATAACTACTTGCAATTAATTGTATTACTTTAATTGTGGAAGAATACGTACTGTACAATACAGTATATATATGTTGTTAAAATTACGTAAGTTTACAAGTTTAGAAAATGGTTAAGAACTTTGTTTTTAAAAGTGTGGGAGGGGCTGGCTTGATATCTTAGCGGACTAAAGTGCCTGCTTAGGCAGAGCTCAGTGGCCGGGGCTCAATCCCTAGCCTGCAGTGCTGGCCAGGGTCACATTGAGAGGGTGACTGAGACCAGCTAGTGGCACACGCCTATAATCCCAGCACTTGGGAGGCTGAAAACAGGAGAATCACTATGAATCCTATTTACATAGGGAGACCCTATTGTAAATACAGAAAAAAAATACATAAAAGTGTGGGAAAGGTTTATAAAAGTGTAGGAAGGGGCTGGGGAGACAGCTCGCCTGGCAAGTGCAAAGACCCAGATTCAATCCCCAGTACCACATGCCATGCCAGTCATTCCAGTTTTGGGGAGGCTGAGACCTTAGGAAAATGAGAGTCCACGCTGTGCGGCAAGACTCTGTACCAAATAAAAGATTTAAAAAGTGTGGGGTTTATAAAGCCTTAAACATATATATAAATACTAAAATAAATATAACATGGTTGCCCCGCTGATCTCCACTTACCGTGGGAGTGTCTGGACAGTAACAGTGCTGAGCGAGGGACCGCTGTACCTCGACACACGGCCCCATAAATGATTCTGAATGCTTTCTGAGGGCTCAAATCCAAGGTTGCTCCCATGGCAGGCAAGCACTGTATCACTGGGCATGTTTTACGCAAGACTCCCATTTCTGAACTTTTGACTGACATACTATTTATACTGAATGCAGAGATGATGCTAAGGAAAGAGGGACCGGAATCTGCTTGCAGATACCCTGAGTCCAGACTGATACAAACGCTCCTTGAGCACTCACCTACGGACACTGGCAATGGTCTCTCTGTTTTTGAAACGACTGAATCGAGCTGTGTAATTCAAAGTTTTCATGAAGACCCCCGACAGCTCCTGTTCATCCTCTGCACTCTCATTCTGCTGCTTTCGATGCTCCAGAAGCATATGAACTTCTGAATTTAGGAGAGTCTCAGCCGTTTCAAACTCTGTTGAGATCAAAAATGTGAGCTGAACACAGTCCTCCAAAAGCCGGCTGTTGCATGTTTTCGTGTCAACATTTCCCGTTTTCACTCTCATCCATGCTTCATGGGTCTCAGGAACAGCGCTCTATGGGATGCTAACACTGAGCTCATTTCTGACACCAATGAACCTCACCTCACCTGGACGCAGAATTAACAACACAGGATAAACCTGATTATCCTAATTAGGCCAGTTACTCATTTCCAATCAGAGCACATCAACAATGTAAAAACCCACAGCCCCCTGCGAGATAATTCAGGGGCATAAGTGCCTGCCTGGCAGGCGAAACGTCCAGGTTTGATTCCTGGTATGAAAAAAAAAGGTCTAAGTGCCTACCTGGCAAGCACAAGGACCTGAGTTCATTCCCTGGTACTGCGTGTGTGCCTACTCTGGAACCATGGCCCTAAAACTGGACATGGTGGTGCACACCTGGAATCTCAGCACTGGGGAGGCTGAGACAAGATCATCACTACAAGTCTGAACTGCGTAGTGAGACCCTGTATCAAATAAATTAACTTTAAAAAAAAAAACTTATTTTTTTTTGGAGTGGTTGGGGCAAACCCAGGTCTTTCTCGCAAAGCTACACCCTGGCCCTTTTATTTTTTAGGACAGAACCTTGCTAACTTGGCCAAGCTGGGCCTTACCTTGTTATCCACTGTCTTCTCGAGTGCTGGCATTAGAGATGTGCACCATGCCTGGCTGAACCCATAATGTTCACACTTCTATAATGCTTTGCTTTTTAGGGTTTTCTGCTACCGGAAATTGAACTTAGGACCTTGTGCTTGCCAGGTAGGTGCTATGCCACTGAGCTATATTCCCAGCCCAACACCTCTGTGATGCTACACAATATGCTTAATTTATTTTCCCTTTTTGAGACAGGATTCCACTATGCAGCAATTCAGGCTGGCCTTGAACTAAAAAAAAATCCTACCTCAGCCTCTCAAGTGCTGGGATTACAAGAGTGTACCACTAGGCCCAGGGGTTAATTTTGAGAATTGTTAGTTGGGCATGGTAGTGCATGTCTATCACCATAGCACTCTAGAAGGCTGAAGCAGGAGGACTTCAGGTTCGGGCTTAGCCTGGGCAACTATATTTTTTCTTTCTTTTTTTTTTTGGTGGAACCGGGGATTGAACTCAGGCCCTTGTACTTGCCAGGGAAGCGCTTATTCTACTGAGCCATCTCCCCGGCCCTTAGCCTCGGCAACTTAAAAGAGACCCTGTCTCAAAATTGAATAAAACAAAGTGCCTGCCTGGCAAGCGCAAGGTCCTGAGTTGGATCCCTGATATAAAAAAAAAAAAAAAAAAGAAAAAGAAAAAAAGGGCTGAGCATGTGAGTATCAATAAGAACAAAACAGTGCCAAATAAAAGCTATAGTGGAGAAAATCCAAAATTACTTGCAGCTTAGCGTTTACATATTGTACAGAAATGCCTATAATTGGGAAATCACTAATACCTACATCAGAACAGGGCCCCAGGGCCGGGGAGACGGCTCAGTAGAATAAGCGCTTCCTGGGCAAGCACAGGGGTCTGAGTTCAATCCCTGATTCCACCAAAAAAAAAAAAAAAAAAAAGTATCCTGTTACAACACAGGTAGTCCGTGCAGGGGGCAGGACATGAGGTTTTAACGCAATCGGATAGGTATGCAAAAGCTATTTTGCCCCCGAGCGCAACAGAGATTGGGCAAAAACCTTCTTGGGAGGGTGAAGCAGAGGCATCGATCGCTGCGAGGCCAAGGTGAACTACATAGTTAGATCCTGCCTCCAAAAAAAATTACTTTAGTAAAAACCGGGCGAAGGCTGTGTAGAAATCGAAGCTCAGCACAGTTCACGCGGAGTTCTTTCCTGCTGCATGCCTACTGACTAAAATCTGTCCTAACGACGTTAGCTACAGCTTCGTTCATCTGACACCCGAAAACAGGCAGTAACGTCCGCTGGCCGCGGGGAAAGCCAAGGCGGCGAGCAAGCAGGAGCGCCTTCTCCGCAGGGCGCTCGCTCCACCGGCGCCCGGCGGGCTCCGAGGCCCGGGGACCAGCCTGACCGTGCGGCTGCCCGGCCGCGGACGGGGCGAAGACGACGCCGGGCTGTGGAGACCACGCAGCGGCGGGTAACACCGCACAGCCGCGGCTCGCACCTTTGGGAAAGATGAGTTGCGAGGCGTCCTCTTCCACGTCGCCAGCCCGCGGATCACTGCCGCCCGCCGCCATCGCTGCGACGCTCGCCCCGCGAAGCCGCCGGAAGCGGAAGTGGGCAGCCGCGCACGGACTCTCGGGAAAAGGGGCGGGCAGGGGGCGGGGCCTCGGCGGCGTGCGCGCTGCGGCCCCCGGC
>NW_004524590.1:1781439-1807971 GCF_000260255.1 Octodon degus | reverse complement strand
GCGGCGGCGGCGCTGGTTTCCGTCCTGCGCACTCTGCGGGAGGTGCGTGCGCTGGCTGGCCGCGGCGAGGGCGCTCCCGTCGCCTCGCGTCCCCCGGTGGGTCGCTGGACCCGGCCAGGCGGAGGGCGGGCGTACGTGCGACGAGTCCGCCAAGTGACCTTCGTGGAGAGCCGGTGAGGTGGGTCCGCAGAAGCGTACTGTGGCTTCTCTCCCTGTGACGTAAGCGTTTAAAACATTTGATTTCTGTTGGATTATCTCTGGGCAAGAGGAAATAATACCGAGACGCTTTTGCTACATGAGTAGAAGGTAAGTAGAACATTAGGCAAATGAAAAATAGTGCTGCTTTCAACTCCACGGAAAAAAGGTTTTACGGTAAGTGTGAGAAGCTGTGAGCATGACGCTTGGCCCATTAGCCAGCAGTACTTAGTAATGTAACCTGCCAATTAAAAAAATAAAGAGATACTAGACAAGAAAGGGTATTTATTTGATTTGGAAATACAATCCTATTTCAGTTTTTGTTTTCGATTTTTTTGGGGGGGCGTTGAGACAAGGTTCTGCTA
Organism: Octodon degus; assembly: GCF_000260255.1. Classification (NCBI taxonomy): domain Eukaryota; kingdom Metazoa; phylum Chordata; class Mammalia; order Rodentia; family Octodontidae; genus Octodon; species Octodon degus. Next base: position 1,807,411 of record NW_004524590.1, on the reverse strand, counting down.
TGTAGAATTTGTAATCCTGCCTCAGCCTCCTGAGTGTTGGGATTATAAAACTGCGCCGCCACACCCAGAGCTTGTGTATGCTCAGCAGGTACTCTACTGCCGAGTTACATCCCCAGCCTGCACGTATGATCCTGTTTACGCACTGGTTGCTGTGTGTGCATTTCTAGAGGGACGTATTGGATGAAATTATAGGTGGTGTAGTATTGGCAGAGCCTGTTACCGTTTCAGGCAGTTTGCTTCGGCTCTCCTAAGCAGTATTGCAGGGTTACACTGCCAGGAGGAGAGTAGTGGGCCTGGACCGAGGCGGCTCCAGGGCAGCCTGAACTGCGTGGTGAGACCCTGTCCCAAGAAAGGCTAACTAAGTAGAAGAAGTAGACCTGGCCCTCAGGGCAGTGCGTGAAGCTGTGAGTGCGAAGCAGAAGGTGCGTTGGAGAACCCGAAGTCCGGAGGAGCCAGGAGCGGGACGGTCTGGGGGAACCGCGAGGAGGCGGCGGAGCAGCGAGGGAAGCCCTGGGGCCGGGAGCGCCTGCGGTGCTGGGGGGAGCCACCGAGCCCCCTGGCTTCCCGGCGCGGCGGAGAGCTTGGGGCTGCACGTGGACCTAGTGGAGGCCTTCCTGTTTGCCCTGCTGGATTTTGCACTTGCTTTGGTTTCATCCCCTCGGCTCCCCATTTGTAGCTTTTGGAATGGTGATGCTTATCTTGTACATTGAATGTTGGAAGTGTTTAACTTTCTTGTCATTCGTGCAGGGGTTCACAGCCAAGACTGCCCTAAATCTCAGAGGAGACTTGGAACTTGGACTTTTCAACAGTGCTGCAACTGTTAGGATTTTGGCCAGGAAGAAGGTTATGACTTGTGTCTAATGGAGCTTTTTTTTTTTTTTTTTTGGTGGAACTGGGGATTGAGCTCAGCTCCTTGCACTTGCCAGGTAGTGCTTATTCTACTGAGCCATCTCCCCAGCCCCAAGGCTTGTTCTCTGTCTTGTTGTTTTTGCTGTTTTCTTCTGACATGAATTGTTGCCCCTCTGCCATGTGCACCCTGCCTTGAAGCGGGCAGATTATGAACTGAAACCTCTACAACCTGTGAGCTAAATAAACTTGTCCCCCTTTTAAAAAAGAAAAAGAAGTGGACCTGGAACTCGGTAGCACTCGCTCTTCCCCTGTTGGTCCCTAAGCCCTTTCCATGGCACGTCCTGCTCGTTGGACCTTGTACTGTGCTGGCCCAAGAGCGAGCTGGCTACCTGACCTTTATTTCTTCTGCATATACAGAGCAGGACAGAAGTCCACAGATGGAGAGAAAAGAACAGTAGTGTGCAAAGAAGCATAGAATGATGTACCGTAGGCTGGTTTATCCACACACTTTTTTTTTTGCTGCTCATGGGCTGCTTTGTCTGCAATATTCTTTTTTTTTTTTTTTTTTTTTTTTTTTTGGCGGAACTGGGGATTGAACTCAGGCCCTTGCACTTGCCAGAGAAGCGCTTATTCCACTGAGCCATCTCCCTGGCCCCAGTCTACAATATTCTTGCTTTTTTTTTCTTTTTTGTTTTGGTACCAGAATTTGGTACTGTGCCACTAAGCTAAATTCCCAGCTACAGTATTTTTCTTTCACTTTTTCCTGGCGGAACCAGGGGTTGAGTTCAGGCCCTTGCGCTTGCCAGGCAAGCGCTTATTCTACCCAGCCATCTCCCCGGCCCCTCCCCCTTTTATTGAGCCCTTGGGCTTGTTACCTAGTTCAGGCTGACCTTGAGCTCACGGTAGTTTTCTTCTGCCAGGTCTTTCCACCATGATGTTTCGGTCTCACCGCAGGCAGAACAGCCATGGAGCTGGCAGCCATGGACTGAAACCCCTGAAATAATGAGCCAAAAATCAACCTCTTCTCTTGTAAGTTGTTACCATCGGGGTTTTTTTTTTTTATTTTGCAGTCCTTAGGGTCGAACCCAGGGCCTTTGGGCGAGCTAGGCAGAGACTCTACCACTAAGCGGCAGTCTCAGCCCATCATCGAGTGCTGTGTGCCTGTAACAGAAGGCAGACTCGCATGATGTCCCACTAGACCCTGCTTCTTAAAGCACGCTGAAACCTTTGGGAAGCACTCAGACTCCTGAAAACTTAGCAACCTCTTTATCTTTCTATAGCACTCTCTCTCCGTTTCCTTCCCTCGCGTCATCTGCCAGTTCTTGTATCCGCTGTTCTTTAGTAAGCTCCTCGTGGGGACGGGTTACACCTCATTCGTCATTTTTAACCCCAGGGCCGTGGGCATAGCACTTATGTTGTTTTGGTTTTGAGACAGGGCCTTTCTATGCAGTTTAGGTTGGCCTTGAATTCACCATGTAACCTAGGGTGCCCTCGACTCGGTGATCCTCCTGCCTCAGCCTGTGTGTGGGGTACAGGGAATGCAGGTGAGTGCCCCATGCCTGCTGGCCGTAGCATTTATGACAACTTTCTCAATGAAGATGTTGTGGAGGGCTAGTGAGACAGCTCACTCAGACTGGGGTGCCCTCTCCAGCGCCTCATGTCACGCTGGCCCCGCCCCCAGGCTTGCTGAGCCAGCCACTAAGACCGGGTGTGGTGGTGTCCACCTATAATCCCATCGCTCAGGAGGCTGAAAACAGGAGAGGATCACTATAAATTCGAGCTGCTTAGTGAGGTCCTATAACAAATAAATTTTTATTTTATTATATATTTTTTGGAACTGGGGATTGAACTCAGGCCCTTGCACTTGCCAGGCAAGTGCTTATTCTACTGAGCCATCTCCCGGGTCCTAACAAATACATTTTTTAAAAAAAAAAAAAAAAAGAGAAGAGAAAATTCTGTGGAGTGGCTGGATGGAGACGGGTGTTGCAGTTCAGTAATACGCTGCTTACCTAGCATGCATGATGCCCTGGGCTTGACCTCTCATGAAAGAAAAATGGCCCGGCATGTGGTGCACACGTGCAGTCTAGCCCTTGGGAGGCAGCGACAGGGTATTGAGTTTGAGGCCAGCCTGGGCTGCACAGTGAGCTCAAGACCAACCTGAACTATATAGCAAGACCCTGTCTCAAAAACAAAAGGAGAACCAGGCGAAAGAGGAGGAGGAGGACCAGGAAGAGGAGAAGAGACAGAAAACTCCTTACCTAATGGCAGCCAGAAAGCAGAGAGAGAGACACACACAGTTACAGAGACAGAGAAGAAGGGGCTGGGGAACAAGATGAGGCGTCAAGGTTGCACCCCATGACCTTCACCTAGGTCCCACCCTCTGAGCTTCATTTACCACCCAGTAATCCCGTGAAGTTACGGAGCCATCTGTGCATTAATCCAGTCATGACCTATTCATCTTCCCAAAACCTATCAACTGGCAAACAAGCCCCTCTTACTGGACTTTGGGGTTCGTTTTAAACTTTTTTTTAGTGTTTTTGAGAAAGAGACTTGCTGTGCCTTTCAGGTTGGCCTTAAACTCACTGCAGCCTAGGCTGTCCTTAAATTCTTGGTGATCCTCCTGCCTCAGCCTCCAGAGTGCTGGGATTACAGTGTTGCATGACCACACCTGGCTTCTCAGAGAATCTTGTGGGCTGAGCCATTCATAGTTTCTACATAGACAGAGGGTTTCTGTGTCTAAAGCACAGTGGCAGTATATTTCCCAGTTGTCTTCATCATACTTACATTACATAGACTTTCCAGTTTTGTTTTGTTGTATTTTAGGGAAGGGTCTACAAGGTGTTCAGGGTCTCACTACTAGATCGGACTTGTAGTGATCTGCCTGTTTATAGCCTCCCAAGAGCTGGGATTATAGGCGCGCTACCACACCCAGTCTCAATTGCCCTCTCAGGGTGCCCCAGAGGTGGGGCTGGCACAGCAGGCTGGGGATCGAACCCCTGCTCCCTGCATCAGCTTGCAGGTGCTTTAATCCACTGAGCTATTCGGCTGGCTCTGACTTTCCAGTTTAAGGCGAACCTTTTAGAGCTTCCGATGATACAAACAGCCTGCTGTGGCATTTGAGCCATTGGTTTGTTGCCACTGGTTTCAGGTATTTCCCACACATTTCCGGAGATCTTTGGCACTTAAGGCTGAAAATCTGGTAAATGTCACAAAGGAAACCAAAGAATTAACTATGGGTTTTGTTTTGTTTTTTTAAAGAACACATTTTTAAAAAAAAATTATTTATTTGTGTGTGTGTGTGTGTGTGTGTGTGTGTGTGTGTGTGTGTGGCCAGCTCAGCCCACCTGGGGGCGGGGCTGGCTGGCATGTGGTCCTGGGGGATTGAACCGCGGTCCCAGTGCTTTAGACCACTGAGCCATCTCACCAGCCCTTGTTTTGTTTTGTTTTTTAATCACTTATACCCAGTGCGTTCCCTCTGGTTGTTAGTAGTTTGTAGGGTACAAAGGGACAAGGTCTGTGTCTGTGGGAACTTTGTGTAATTCTACAAAGAACCCTTTGACATCTAGACTTGATAAAACTCCAAGCTGTCTTGAGAATTACAGAGCATTGTGTTGTGCTAGGCAAGGCCCTACGGGAATGACACAGAGGCCTGGCTGACCTGTGGCCGCAGGACTTCCTGTGTGTCCATCCTGTGCCTTTCTCAGCGAGGCCCTCCGCACTCGTGAGCATGGCCTACTTCCACACTCTTTTAGGATGCCTGTCCTGACTTAACATGGGCTGCTGTACTGCCTTTACGCCCCCACAGTGCTGGATGAAGTTTGGGTGACTACAGCCATTGGGCCTATAGGGATCTGTTGGTCTCAGTTGGATCAGTTCTACCCGGGGAGCCATGATGGCAGGAATGAGAAAGATAGACAAAAAGACAAAAGCTGGGCTATGCGATCGCCGGTCTGCCTGATAGACAAGACTCATGTGCCAGCACAAGACCTACATTTATTTATTTATGCAAAGTTAGCAACACGAGACACAAGTGTAGAAATACAGATTTGAGACAAAAGCCTGATGTCCCAAGAAAGCAGGGAACAATAGAGTCTGAGGAGAGTTGCTGTCTGTTTGCAAATTCCCAGAAAGCTGGGATTCAAGGCAGCAGATAACAGCTTCTCCTGCAGGCGCCCTGTCCTTTGATCCCTTGCTTGGGATGTTATCGGCTAGCATTTGTGTGAACCTAGTGTTAGGCAGATGGTGGAAGTTAATAGAGATAGTAGTTCGTATTCACTTAAGTAATTATGCACAGTCCTTAGTTGCCTTTACCCCTCAATAAAAGTGAGATGCTTCTGAGGCTCTGGGCTCGCTTGGAGAGAGCCTAGTCTCAGTGAGCCCTCTGAAGCTACATTCATCAGGTCTTCTCGTCGTTTCTTTCGGCACCGACCCGTAACATACAACACACAAGGTTGCCTATTGACTAGCAGGCAATGTTAACCAGTCAGGATGCTCCTCAGGACTGCATCGCTCGTTTGCTTTAGGCACTGAGGCCTCGTCTCTCCTACACACCTCTGCTTTTCCAGCTTCCACAGCTCCCAACATGGCCGTGCACTGCAGTCCCAGCATCTCCATTTGGAGAGGACACAAAGCAACCGTGACATAAAATGGGTTATTAGGGTTAACACTGCAGTACTATTTGTCTGTGTCCCAAATAGCAGGACCAAGAGTTGAGCATAGGCCTTTGTTTTTTGGGGTGTGGGGGGCACTGGGGCTTTTTTCTTTTGAGGGTCTTGCTGTGTAGTATGTGCTGGACTTTAACTCAGTATGTAGCCAAGGCTGGCTTTGAACTTGTGGTACTCCTCCCACCTCAGCCTCCTAGTTACCTTTTTTTGTTGGACACCCAGATTCAGGGAGGATTTATTTTGGCTGTTTGTAGAGGTTGTGGTGATGTCTGCTGGTCCCAAGGCAGGACAGTGTGGTAGAGGGTGTAGCAGATGAGCAGCTGTGGAGAGCATGGCAGGCAGGCAGGCAAGCAGCGAGATCAAGGAGGAAGCTAGACCCTCCCCTGCTCACATCAGCTACAGACCCACAAGAGGAAGAATCCATGGATAAGGACTGTGCCTCTGTGGCCCCAGAAGCACCACCTGTGTGCGCATGACTGTAGTGCAGAACACGTAGATGGAGCCCCTAACAAGCCTGCTGCGCTGCAGCCTGAGACAATTCCTGTCATCAGTGGGGGGGGGGGGGGGGATTTCTTCAGTTGGGAGCCAGGAAGGAGCTGCAAATGGTCATAATGTGGTTGTAGATTGGGGTGTGGCAGGGAACTGAGGAATTGACAGGGTGTTCTTGAGACCTCCCTCCTGCCCAAATGTGTCGTAATATTTAATGATTATCTCTTCACAGTGCTGGGAATTGAAGCCACAGTCTAATACTAAGTAAGCACTACCACTGAGCAGTCCAATGGTTAATTTAGAAGTCAGAATTCAAGGCCAGCCCAAACTGCAAGGACTTTCAAATAAGGACAGCGAAAATGGCAAATTTTGTTGTATTTTACCATCCCTAACCCCTCCTTCATGTCCATTACAGGAAGCCATAGGCACTACAATAGCAAGGAATATAACCTGAGGATGTAGCTCAGTTGGTAGGGTTTGCCAAACATACACAATGCCTTGAATCCCAGCAACACACACACCCCTGAACTCTTCACACATTAACACTTTCTATGTCTAACCAGCTGCTCATCATCTATTTCCAAAATTGTCATATATCCCTGACAGACTTGTGGCTTTGAGTTTTTCTTCAAACTCGTATTTTTTTAGGTTGTCCTCAGGCAGTAAACTTCACACCATGTGTGGTATGGCCCAGGTTTTTGTTTGAATATCACCAAAGATATATTACCTTGGGTTGTTTTTTCCCCAAGAGATTAAGCTTTTTGTTGGTACTGGGAATCGAATTCAGGATATTGTGCTTGTCAGGCAGGCGCTGTGCCACTGAGCTATATACCCAGCCCAAGATTCAGCTTTTCTGGCAAAGTCAGTTTAATTTACAAATCTAATAAAAGCAATGAACCTTCTTTCTGGAAACTGTTCATGAATAACTAAAAAAAAAAAAAAAACAACAAAAAAACACCCCAAACCAATGATAATGCCACTCACCACAAAAACAAAATGAAAAGCAAGTTTATAAAGGATCAAAAACATACAAAATATGGAGGCTACTACTTGGTTGGCTATCTTCAAAATTTAGAGGACTGCCAACTGCTACTCTGCGTAATTCATGTCACATGGTTACAAAAAAAAAAAGACGAAGAACAATTTTTAGCCATTATGATTTATTCTCTACAATACTTCATTAAAGAGTTCAATGATTTGCACTCAGAAGTTATATAGCCAAGAGGCAACCAAGTGTGATACAAAGAATTGGTCTGAAATCTTTGCACTGAAGGCCATACAGTCTCTTGCTTCAGGGAAATGGGAACAAAAATAAAAAGAACAAGTAGATCCCTAGGCTCTAGAAATCTTGATAGAAAAAAAAAATCAAGTTAGTGAAATTGTAGATGTTAACAGCATGGAAAACAGATCATGTGCAAAATATTAACACCCAGGACTTCTTTTGTATAGATGTTTTTTATTATAAACAGTAAAATATATGTCTCAACTACAAACCTTTCATGTGGAAAGGATATCTAACATGAATTGTTTCAGTATTATGCAGCGAAAAAGTTTTAAGAACCTCACAGTGGAAACAATCCAACACTGACAAACTAGTGATCAAAGACACTCTTAATGTAAAACAAAGACAATTCATAATTACAGGGAAAATGTCCTAGCTGTGGGTATTATGAGACAAGCCAACTTTCCAGACCAAAAGGCACTCACAGCTAGGGATGAAACACACTCTGAACCCAACCAGAAAGTTGGGCTGGTTCCTTACAACAGTGGTTACCTACTGTTCAGTGGCCCAAGAACAGGGAAAGCAGCAGGCAGGAAGCACCTCCTTTGCTCTCCCTCCAGACGTTGGCATGTACCAGCCACCCTCGTTACTGCTTTGGTCAAGCAAGTGGAAGGCAGATCTGCTCCAGCTCGGAGCTGCCACCTCCCTATGCAAAGCTGCCATGTGGATGATCCAGACCAGGTATGTTTCCTGAGAGCCACCTCCCCAATTCTCTGAGGGCACCATGACCACACACTTCCAGGTGGCTTCCTGACAGGCTCTGGTCAGGGTGGATTCTGCTAGGTCCCATGTAGCTTCCCTTGGCTGACTTCAGAGCCACCTGACGAGACAGGAGGAGCTCATGCAGCTCCACTGCCAGATTTGTTAGGAGCAGAGGGAGTGTGCAGGGAGTAAGGCTTCTTCACTCCAAAGCCACTGAGCCTACTTCAGTGTGATGCTGGGTGTCACCAGCCCTATTCTTGTGCACTGATTTCCCCCCCATTTTGGGGGCTTAAAAATTGTATTTTCTTAAATGGCAGGTATCCTACCCTACCCTCAATAAAATAAAATAAAGTAAAATCAAATACATACTATACACAGGAGAAGACAAATAGGGCAACATTTCTACAAGAAAAATAGGCTTGAGGAGCATGGCACTGTAAATGCTTGCATGACCAGTCTCACTGAGCGTGCTCAGGGGTGAAAGTTTAGCACCAATTTTTTTGCTTTTTTTAAATCTTTAGAAATCAAACAACTTTTAACGTAGAACACTTGAACAGTAATGAGTGTAGCCCTATATATCAATACTGTTGTACAAATTGGAGTGGGTGGCCTAGTCCAGAGCTGACCACCCTGACATCAATCCATGGCACCTAAGAGTAACTGTTGTCACACCTATAACAAGACATTGATCATCCTCAGTAGCAGGACATCATGAGATGACCCCTACATCTTCCTCTACACTGAAGGGGACTGTGGCAGGCCATGGAAACCCAGGACGGCAATTAGGGGAGCACAGCCTGGGCACCCTGATGTCACCCAAGTCTTCCTATATTCCGCAGTCCTGCCAGCAGCACAAAGCTGCTTTCTCTGACCAATCCTTCCAGGAACTGAAGGGCAATGCCTTATACTGCGCTCCACCCCCCACTTCCTGGGATAAAGCGCCAAAGATCTCTAAACTTGAATCAATGCCCATCTTAGAAAGCCACACCAACAACACACAAACTAAAAAAGTAAAACGTGTTCACTGGGTTGACACCCAATCCACTAGTTCTCCAAGCATGTTTTGGAGAACCAGTGTAGTGTCCCAGGACCCCTCTTCAGCTGGCCATCTCTTCCTGTGTCACTAGTAGTGCCTGAGACCCAGCATGCAAAGCCTCGGCCAAGTCCCCCAGTTCTATGGCCTTTGCTACCACATGAGTGAAGAGTCACGAGAGAAAAGGATGTGAAAGGAAACGTCACATGGAAGTTTAAATGACCCAGGAAAAAACAATTTGGACTATGCTCTGGTGGGGTTAAAACTCCCAGCATGGTAGGCAAGATAAAGATTTACCTTGTTTAATTAAACAGCTTTGCTCTAGAGTCTTATCAGGGACAGAAAGATCACCAGTCTTCCTACTTTATGCAAACTAGAAAAGTGAACTTGCCTGCTTAAGAGTCCCTCAGGATGTTTGCCTGAAAAGAAAACCAGCTCAGAGACCCCGAATTTTCTATGCCAACGAGCCCAACCCAACTGCCCGATTGCACATCTGTGCTTCTGAAAACCTAGATCCAGCAATATAGGCACTGCTGCCAGTAAGGAGTGAGGTAGCCAGGTGGTGACGAAGAGGCCTCTCTCTTCACACCTCACACAGTGATGACACAGGCCCTCCCACGGGCATCTGCACTCCAGTCGTCAGCAGGCCACACCACAGAGCTTGACTTGATGCAGGAAGACTGCCGGACGATCCAACTGAGAGTGGGCTGAGAATGTTAAACCGTCGTGGCTCATGAGAGAGATCTGCAACACCATCCACAGGCTTCTGATCTTGGTGTGGGTCTCTGTCCAGGATCCTCAAAGGACTCATGGCGCCCACGCTCAACCCTAACATGGCGTCCACTTATGAAGCACGGAGGTTGTGATCAACTCTTTGTATGCAATAAACTGGAAGTTTAAAAAAAGGAATTTAAAACAACCTAAAAATGTTTCTTGTTGGTCTCCGTTGCCCAGACTGCCAGGGGAATACACCTATTTAATCTGGGAGGCTGTGGGTGTGTGTGGGGTAAACCTCCACGGATCAACTCTAATTCCAGTGTGTGGCCAACACACATGTGGCAAATCACCAGAGCAGGGTCTTCAGCACCCACACAGCGATTCTCACTAGTCATGGAGAAGCCCCAATCCAGTGGAACCCCATACTGAGGAAAGGCTGAGATAAGGCTTGGGCCCCTCAAGTTCTGTGTCATTCAGTGTAACCCCACACCCCCTCGGTCAGTGGCAGGCAGACTTGGCAACGGAAGCTAGCATCATAAAATGGTGCAGTAATAGAAGTAACTGGACCAGGAAGAGGAGGCATCTGCTCCAATGATGTCATAGCCATTGGTGGCCACAGGGGGGTGGGACTGGTCATGCAGCCGTGTGTCAGGAGTAATGATTGTAGAGGGGCGGGGCATGAAGAGTGCCATTCTGGAAACAGTGCTGTCGAGAAGCAATGTACTCTGCATAACTGATTGTCACCTTCTCACTTCGGTACCTGTATAAGGAAACAGGCAAGGATATTAGGAAACTCAAACACATCAGGTAAAGTCAGTCAGCAGAGAAAACCAAAAGCTTATTTCCACATTTTGAAAGAATAAAATGGAAGACCAAGAGCAATCTTACTTACAGAAAATGAAAGACGGCACAAGAAAACAATGTTGTTATTACAAATGAACAAGATGAAAAAGCACAATCACAGTTCACCCCTGAGAATGTACTCAGCACATCCAACCTTGAAACGCTACATATGCTTATCATCAGGCTGCTCATAAGCAATCTGCTACTGGGGTCTGGATGAAGACTTTCAAGGTCAAATTACATGGGTGGCAGATTGGAAGATGGCTACACCAAAACCCAGTGTAAATTGCACATCCACTTTCAGGTTAAAATGAGGTAAATTTGACAGAAATGCAACTTCAGTTTGCAGAAGAGCAACAAACAAGTTATCATAACTAAAAGGGGCACAGATACCTAATTCTGGGTCAAATTCTGATGAAGCAGGTTAAAGGATCCTTGGCTATATAGGACAGGTCTCAATCCCCAGATGAATATGCCATATCACAGGGTCATCAGAACAGAGTTCATAGCACTTTGGCTTTGCTCTGGAAAGAGCCATGAGTCAGGATGCGAAGCATGGGGTGTTACAAACCTATGGAGCCTACTACAGACCACAGGAGCTGGGTGTGACAATCCTTACCCAGAGCCATCTCTTTCCCACTGTAATCACTCCTCCACTGCAAGGTGGTTATTCCTGAATTTTGACAGGGAAATGGCTGTTCAAATAAATTGTAATAATAATAGTAATAATAATAATGCTTTGTATTTGAAGAGTGTTTTTTTCTTTTCTTTTCTTTTTTGGTGCAGGGGATTGAACCCAGGGCCTTGTGCATGCTAAGCATGTGTTCTCTGAGCTTCACCCCCAGACCCTTTATTTTTGGAATTCAAAGCATTTCAAAAACACTGGGTTGTCTTCCAAATAGACCTGAAAGGCTATTATTAGATTATTCAGCATTTTACAGATGAGGGCCCAATAGAAGCCCACAGAAGCTAAACCTCTCAGTGCTTCCAACTTCAGTAGGGACAGGAAGAGAATTGACATCTACTGATCACCTACAGTGTTGCCTGGCCCTGGGCTAGAAATTCTCCACACCTATCACATCCTACAACAACCCTAAAGGATTAGCACTCACAGCTTACAGACAGGAAACAGGCTCAGAGAGGTGAATAACTAGATCAGGTAACACAGCTAGTCAGTAAGCAAGCTACGATTCCGACCCCAAGTTCTATGATGTAAGGCACTCTCCCCAGAGAAGCACAGTATCCAAAGAGGGGAGGCGTATCCTTTTAACTTTCTGTAAAAGCACCCGACTCTGCTGCATCCTTCCCCCTGACTATACCTTCAGTCAGTAAATGGTGCCTTAGCTGGCCCTGGACTTTTGACACTGGGAGCCTCTTCTACTGACTTCTGCTCCCCAACCTCCCAACCATGTGGGTCTGGTGAGACAGTCCTGATTCTCAGCAGGCCTAACTCTTGCCCAAGCCCACCATCAGCCTGGCCGTGGAAACGCACAGGACGCTGAGGGAGTATGGCTTTGTTCATGCTGCTTCCTCAGAACTTAAAACCTTAACTATTTTTCTTTGTTTTAGGGACATTAGCTGAGAAAACTTTTTTCTTCCCATTCCCATCGAGAGTATTCTCTATCCATCCCCTGCTACATGAAAATAACAAGGAAAAGGATAGGAGCTTACCTGGTGAGTTTGATCGTTTTTCTGAATTCACTGGTAATTGGAGCCTTAAAGCCACCTTTCCTGAGTAAGGAGTCTATTGTCTGGATCTGATCCCAGTCTGAGAAGAGAAACCATACCAGGTCAGCACAGATGGAATTCAAGGAGCTGCCAAGTCTGCTGGGGGAAAGGAGGGCCTGGGCACCAGCTTATGATGCACCCGGAGCACCAGACAGCCCAGTGGCAACTCAGAAATGAGACAGCACACCACCAAGTGGCACTGTGACTGTCCCCAGGCTCTTCTTCTGTGTCTTTCCTATTAGGTATCACCAAGTGTAATCCGCAAGGGGCAAACATGGTCCCCACTTAGATTGGCTTGTTGCTCATGCTGGAACCCAGGGAATGCCCTGTAAGAAGGACTGACTGCTTGCCTATTTGTTTACTTATATATGACTGCCTGGGTTAGTTCCCAAGTAGCCAAGATTACAAGCACACACTATTAGATCCAGCTAGGAAAGAGATTCAAATTCTATAGCTTAGACTTGTTTGTTTTTGGTACCAGGAATCAAACTCACAACCTGGCACCTGCCAGACAGGCGCATGCTGCTGAACAGTATCTCCCTACAGCTCAGACTCTTTCGAGTAGCTTTTTATTTTCTTTTGGAGACAGGGTCTCACTATAGTCTTTTGTGTTAGTTTGTTTACTGCGACAGGGTTTCACTCTGCAGACCTTGAACTCACTGTGATATTTTTGCTTCAGCCTGTAAGTGCTAGGATTTCAGGCATGGTGTGGGCCACCACACCTGGCTTGACTGGCCTTTCTTGGTTGATGATTTCTAGGAGTTGTTTTCTATGACACAGAACTGATACCAGGCAAGTATTTCTTAGGAAGCATGGAAACATTTATACTGTTGAATACTGCCTCTACCCCCTACTTTTCTGCAGTGCTGGGAAGTGAACCCAGGCCTCTGCACTGAACTACATTTCCAGGTCTTTTTATTTTTTGAGCTACAGTCTTCCTAAGTTGCCCAGGTATAAGACTTGAACTAGTGATCTTACTGCTTCTGCCTCCCAGAATGTTGGGACTACTGCCATGTGCCACCATGTCTGCCAAGGCTTCCTTCTTATGCCACATCCACAGTGCTTTTGAAAAAGTTGAAATACAAACACAATAGGAACTAACACAGCTATCACTTTTCATATAATACATTTATTAATATACTCAATTAGTATATTAAAACTTTAAAAAAGACCCATTTCCAAAAAGAAAGAAAACTGGTTACATACCACAGAAAACAGAAGAAAGATTTAATAGCAGTTTTCTTCTGGATACGCTTTTAAAGAAAAAAGCTGGACCGGGGAGATGGCTCAGTAGAATAAGTGCTTCCCTGGCAAGCGCAAGGGCCTGAGTTCAATCCTCAGTTCAGCAAAAAAACAAAAAACAAAAAACTGCCCAAACTATTTCCTATCATTAATGTCTTCATTATAAGAATTCATTGAAGGGCTGGGCTTGGTGGTGGTCACCTATTCCCAGCACTCAGGAACTGAGGCAAGAGGACTGCTTTGAGTTCAAGGTCATCTTGAACTGCAGTGAAACCTGTCCCAAAAGATCCACTCCTAATCATTGTTTTGCAATAGGTTCAACATCATTAGGTAATGCGTTCTTTAAAAACAGGAGGGTGTATGTTTTACCTTTGCCAAGTGTAACATATTCAGTGATGCATGATCCGAAGTTCAACACTCACTGATTTGGGCAACTTCTCTTTATAATGAACTTTAAGGGGGTAAGAAATAAAACTATTACAATTGGGCAAGTAAAGACAATTTTCTTCCTCTTTTCTCAGCTCCTAGGTTTCTTAGGAGCTGATCCTGGTGCTGTAAGAATATGGTATTAAAGATGGGTGTGATGGCACAGCTAATCCCAGCACTTAGGAGGCTAAGGCAGAAGAATTGCTATGAGTCTGCTGCATAGCAATAACCTGTCTCAAAACAAAAAACAGCCTTAAAGGGAAAAAAAATACATGTTTCGTAACAACTCAACTGAAAATAAATGATCAGGAGCAGCTCTTCTGTGACAGGGTTTCACTGTGCAGTAACAACTACACCTCACTTTTGTGTCCTTTAAATGACATGGCTAGGGGCTGGGATATAGCTCATCAGCAATAAGCACCTGCCTGGCAAGCACACAGTCCCAAGTTTGATCCCAAGTACGGCAAATAAATGGCTAAACATAAAAGGCATGGCTACTAATCGCACTGTTCACTAAATGTCCATTTGTCCAACTCACCTTGCTCCTTAGCAACCTCAGGCAAGTATGTGGCTGTGCGTTTGACGCCTTTCTCATTGATAAATTCAATTCGAATTCCATGGACCCCTACCTAAAGATATAACACAGTAAATGACATTTACTTATTTTAATAGAATTGCACATCTACATCGACCCTGTTCTCTGATCAGTTTGACCCATGGCTGAGAAGGGAAGAACTTGCTGCTCATGACTAAGGGGTAAAGGGCAACAAAGTTCAGCTTCAGGGAAAGGTTGAGTACATGTGTGTTCACCTCCCTGAGAATATGAAGGTTGTAGAAGTAAAATTTTTAAATAGCTTACCCAATAATTTTGAACCTTGTACCTTTAACCTATTTCATAAATAAGCATAATGGATCACAAGGTTTTTAATGAGTTTATGGCTTGTTCGTTTTTCTTGAGACAGGGTCTCTCTATGTAGCCCAAGATGGCCTCAAACTTGCAGTAATCCTCCTGCCTCAGCTTTCAGGGTGGAATTAGAGGCATGTGCCACCACGCCCAGCCTGAGTTCATGATTCTTCTTGGTACCTGATTCCTAATAAAAACTTGTCCGTAAGGGCTTTTCAAAAAGGACCTGGACTATTTTATGTTATCCCATATTTATTAAATACAGAGGGAAACAGAGGAGACTGGGGAGAAATGGGAAAATAAAACTTCTATATTTCTCCCCACTCCTAATAGATCAGTACTTCTGTTACCTGTCTTGCCCACAGTGGTACCCAGTCCCCACACCTCAGGCCCTCTCTCAGTTGAGGAGACATTGCCATGTACTAACCCGAACCCAAACGCAACGAGTTGCAGAGTTCCAAATGCAGCTGCTCTCACCTCCCAGTCCAGGTAATCACTGGCATCCTCAAAGTTAGTAAGGAGGGAGACAGAGCAGAAAAGTTTGGGCAGCTCCTCTCGGGTCAGGGGGGGAAATCGGCTGTCCTTAAGTGCACTGCAGGGGGACACAAAATGTAAGTAAGGCTGCTCCCAGTCAGGAGTCAACATTCCACGCTACAGAGCCCATATAGCTATGAATCCCTTTTTTTTTTGGTATTTGAATCAAACTCAGGACCTCACGCTTGCCAGGCAGACGCTGCACTGCTGAGCTATATCCCCAGCTATGAATCCTGAAATATGTAAGATGTATCTGTCATCCATCAATACCACAAGGTACTATCTGTGATTCTATTCACTATGTAGATGGGCACTGGTAAGTGACACACCAGATTAAAGTGCTCACAGTTCCTGATTATTAGGAAGAGAATGCTCAGAATGCATCACTTAGAGATGAGGTCAGACAGGATTTCTTCCATGTCTAACCAGTTTACATACAGTTCTTAATGTCTGGTGTCATTACCTGGTTAATGTGTATTCCCTGAGTCCTGAGTGAAGATTCATGGCTGAGAAGGTCCCAATGCAGCCACGAAGCCGCTTGTCCCGCCCTGTCTTCCATGTCACAAAGAGCGGACTGAAAAAAGAAAAACATAAAACATTCTCTAGCCCCAAATTAATAATGGGTAATGTTCCTCTTCATCTGTCGATTGCCCAAAAAGATGGTATGAATTGTAGCTACTTGAAGAACTCCAGAAGTTGCTCGGCAGTGGCTAGAAACATAGAAAAGCCCCTGTCCTCAAAGGCTGTTGGTGTAGCCTTTCCGAGGCACTACAGCGAAGCTTCCATGAACGCTGGTACATTTATGTGCTACTCTTCTTCATTGCCCAGGGCTCTACTCTTTCTTCTAAGTCTCCTCTCTTTACTTTTAGGTAGCCATACTGTCCAGCTCTACCCTTCTTGGCAACATTCCTTGTCAGAATATCTCCACACCCAAGAGTCTGGGAGCATTCGCTACAAGCCCACATTGTTTCCATAATTACAGCTGCCCTAGTAGCTACAAATACTTCTTGCTCACAAGTTTTTCATGAAAGAAAAACAATGCCTTCTCAAAAAAACTTTTTATTAGCATAAGCTGTCAATTCTTTTGTCACTGTTACAAAAGGCTGCTAGCAAATCTCTCAGCTTGGGGCCAGGAAGATGGCTCAGTAGAATAGCAAGTGCAAGGGCCTGAGTTCAATCCCCAGTTCCTCCAAAAAAGAAAAAAAGCAAATCTCTCAGCTAGTCACAGTTCCTTCCAATAAAGTACCTGTATCTAACTGTGCATCATGTGCACCTACAACCCAAGCACTCTGAAAGGTGCTTGGAGGATGCAGGAGGATTTCAAAGTTGAGGCCCAACTTTAGGCAACTCAGGTCCTGTCTCAAAATTAAAAAAAAAAAAAAATTAAAAGGCTTGGGGATGTAGCCCAGTGTGAAGGCCCTGAATTCAGCTGCCACTGTCACACAAAGCAAATGTACAGTATCAACCAAAGCTACTGTTCCCCAAAACCTTGCAAGACCCCTTACTACCCACAGGATGAATACACAAAGTTGTGAATACAACAGCCTACACCAGTGATGGCAAGGCTTTTAGAGCTTTGAAGATACAAACAGCCAATGGCAGCACACATGCCTAGCCACGCACACCAAGGTTACCACCTGTCTATCTATCTACTTATTTACTTCTTTTCTACCTGTTCCTTTAAATTTGCTGTACAGGCTCTCTAGATTTTGACCTGGCCTGGAATCTCCCTCTGCTCAACTGGGAGTTTTCTAGTCACGGTAGCACATAGCTCACTACCTCAAGTTAAGTCAGCCCATTTCTCCATTTCCTGTCCTCAGACACACTCACTCACACAGAGACAAACTCCCCTCTACTACTAGTTAGCAATGTGGGTGACTTGTCAGCTCAATGCCAAGTACCCAAAGGCAAGGACCTTTTCTCTACACTCTTTTATCCTCATTCAGAGCTCTGCACAGCCCTCAGGGTATCAACACCTGAGACAGGAATGATCTTAGATCAATGGATTCTTCAAAAGCACTCCCCACCAAAACAAAAATCAAATGCAACAGTGTTCCCGAAAGCCAGCTGAGAGCTGCTTCCAAGTTTGAGGAAGAACACAGGAATACACTACTTTCACTTATATTTCACTGATACCTTTTAAAAGCATCAGCTCATACTACTACCACTACCAAAAAATCCAAAATCAGCCAAGACAAAGAGCATCAACAGCTCCCAATGACTGAGCTCCTTGTCTCCCTCCTGGCTTCAGATATTCACGAGTCACAAATCACTTGGACTTCAGTATTACTGAAGTGCCTAACAGTGTGGTTTCTAGACATGAGAGGTTAAATGACCTATCACCACGCCAACCTGGAATGAATATCCTGATCTCTAGATTATCTACGTGTATCCTCCAAACATAATCCAGCCGGCCCCTCCCACTACTGAACCCACTGAACAATTTAAAGAGCACCTGAACGCATCTCTTCACTGTGCTCTATGTTCAAGCTTAATCAGCAGCGGGCTCTTGGAAAGGAATGCACTCAGAAAGCTAGCTGCACTGTGCCCTCCACACAGTCCCCACACTCCCTTTACTCACTAGGGGTCATTGGTGAATCTAGGAAGTCGTGGCTGAGGGAAGCCGTAGAGGTGACAGTAGAGCACATCAAAGCAGTAGCAGCACATCTCTGCAGTCACCACCAAATTCTTCGTGGCATTGGCAGTTCCATTGGGCCGGGGAAGAGGGCTCAGCGCTCCCGATGTAGGATTCATCCGTGTGATGGGAGAGTTTCCAGGTCCCAGAGTTAAGTCCGACACGTTCTCCCGCCCACTGCTGTTGTCCACATGCTGGTGGTTTTGAAGAGGTCCTGAACTAGCGCTGGGGACAGTAGTGGACTGGCTTCCGTGACTGTGCGTCCCACTTGCAGACAATTTGGGCTTCTTGACCCCACAACAGCCTGCTGCCAACCTGGGCTCGAGTGGAGGAACACAACGTCTCTTTCCCATCCTGACTTGGTGCTCGTGGTCTGGAATGCTGCAGAACCCTAACCCAAAAGAGAACGGTTAAGTGCTGACTTGAATGGCTGAAAGGACAAGTGGCACACACCTGTAGCCCCAGCACTCTGGCAAGCTGAGGGAGGAATGAAAGTCTGAGCATAGCCCAAACAACTCAGGGAGACCTTCAAATAAAAAAATAGGGCTGGGGATGCAGCTCAGCTATGAAGGCCCTGGGTTCACTATCCATTTCTGGAAAAAGGGAAAGAAAA
This sequence comes from Octodon degus, assembly GCF_000260255.1. Taxonomy (NCBI): domain Eukaryota; kingdom Metazoa; phylum Chordata; class Mammalia; order Rodentia; family Octodontidae; genus Octodon; species Octodon degus. Next base: position 1,788,750 of record NW_004524590.1, on the reverse strand, counting down.
AAAAAAAAAAAAAAAAAAACCAAGAACAAAAATCAGAGAAAAGGATGTGCACAGACCAGGTAATCATCAAATTATCTTTTCTACTCAAACCTCTGGGTTACATGATCCAAAACAGTGGCAGAACAGGGCTATAAGAGCCTACACCTAAACCAGACTCCTAACTTTTCTTAAGGGGGACTATGAAATCTTGGTACAGGGGGTTAAATCCAGGCCTTTTGGACTGAGCTAGATGCCCAGCTGTTTTAATGTGATTTAACTGAGGACAGGGTCTTGCTGAGATCCTAAGATGCTAGGCTCATCAACTTTTTTTTTGGTACAAAAGAAAATCGAACTCAGAACTTTGTGCTTGCCAGGCAGGTGCTTGTGCCACTGAGCTATATCCCAGTCATCTTTTTTTTTTTTTTTTTTTGCAGTACTGGGGATTGAACTCAGGACCCTGTACTTGCCAGGCAAATGCTTATTCTACTGAGTTATCTCCCCGGCCCTTCAATTTTTTTAAATCCTCCTGAGTGCCTGGTCAGTTCTCCCTTCCCTGCACTCAGGGCAGAAGGTGGAGCTGGCCTGGAACAGTGCCTGCCCCTGATCCATCAAGACTGTTTGCTTTCTCTACCTTTTTTACAGGCTTCACATTGAATCATCTTATTTTTAAAGAACTTTAGAGGCATTTTCAAGCTTTTCCTTGTTAACCACATCTTCTCAGCATTTTCCTCATCTCTAACTTAAATCTGTGTGACTTCAGACCTAGACAGGAGCGAGGATGAAAAGCAATTAGCTGTCACTGTGAAAAGGGCACCTCTTCTACAGGCTCCCACCCGGCCACCTCCAAAGCTACCTGTTTACAGCCCCTCCCTCATTCTCTTTAATTCCCCTCTGAACTCACTCAGATTTCTATGCCTCTATATCCTTTCAAGACCCTATTCAAAAATTGCAACCAGGCAACCTTTACCCACACAAATAGCCCAAGCTTCATAGTCCTTTTGTGAGGTAGCCATTTCTGCCCTGTCATAGTCAGGGAGAAAAACACAAAGCCAGCCAGCTTTAGAAAATTTGTATCACATGGGAGGGGGGGAGCACGGCACAGCATTCCATATGATGTTATAAAGGGGAGGAAAAGGGGAGGAAGGGACACATATGTGCGTGTGGTGTTTTTGTTTTTGCCTTATTTGGGACTGAACCCAGGTCCTTCACATTGCTAAGGTTTTTTTTTTTTTGTTTTTTTAAGGCAGTGCCTAAGTTGCTAAAATGCCCCTAAGTAGGTTCAAACTTGTAATCCTGTCTCAGCCTCCCACTGTGCTGGGATTACAGGCATACATCACCATGCCCAGCTACACTTTATGCTTTTTAAGAAAAAAAACTTAAAACTATATTCTATTTGGGCATGGTAATACATGCCTGTAGTCTCAGTTCTCTGGGGAGGCTAATTCAGGAGAATCTTTAAGTTTAAGCTAGCCCAGGCAACTTTGAAATGTGAGGAGACACGGTCTCAAGAAATAAGAAAACAGGGACTAGTGGGATGGCTCAGTGGTCTAAAGCACCTACTTAGAACAAGCTTAGCAAAGCACAGGGACCGCGGTTCAATCTCCCAGCACCACATGCCAGCCAGCCCTGCCCCCTGGTGGGCTGAGCTGGCCACACACACACACACACACACACACACACACACACACACAAATAAATAAATAAATAAATAAAATTTTAAAAAAAGAAATAAGAAAACAAAAACAAAATCAAACAACAACAAACTATCTCACAGTGCTGAGGATATACCTCAGAGCAAACATTCTTAGTTCAATCCCCAGACTCCACCTCCAAAGTTTCTCTTTCTCAAATCAGGAAAACAAACCCTAGTTATTTCAATGTTAACACCAAAAATGCTGGTGTGATGGTGTTCCCCTGTAATCCCAGTACTCAGGAGACTGAGGTAGGAGGACTGCTGCTGAGAGTTCAAGGCCAGCCTGGGCTACTCAGCAAGACCCTACCCTGTCTCAAAAAACAAAAAGAAATTATAAAATTCTGCTGACTTGAACCAGGGCTATCTATAACTCAGTGGCACATGCGCATGCCTGGCAAGTGCAAGGTCCCAACTTCTATCCCTGGTACCAAAAAAAAAAAGAAAAGAAAAGAAAACAACAAAGAAGAATCTGCTAACTTGAAAGAAAACTGTGCTTTCTTCAAGATATTACAGAAGTAAACACTCTGGCACACATATGTACATACACATACAACACACACTATCTTAGCTATGTTTTCCTACTATTCGCGAGGGTAGCACTAAACTCTCCTAGCATGCTGCTCAGGTTGGCAACTGGACGTAAGCAAGTCCCTGTCCCAACTGCCCAATGTGCTGGGCCTCCCCAACCATAACTGTACGTATGTATCCATGCATGTATATATTTACTTATTTATATTTTTAGGGCCAGGGATCAACTCCGGGCCTCATCTATGCTAGGTAACCATTTTACCACTGAGCTAAATCCTGAGCCCTGTACACTTTTATTTTTTCTTTTTTAAGCACAATTCTACAACATAGTATTTTGGTTGTAAATAATTTATCTCTTCAGTTTCAATTAGATAAAATTTTTAAGAAGTATTGTTTTGGGCCAGGGAGATAGCTTGGTGGTCCAAGAGCTTCCTGGCAAGCACACAGACTCAGGTTTGATCTCCAGTACTGTATGCCGTGCTGAGCTGGCCACCAAAACTGGGCATGGTGGTGCACACCTGTAATCTCAGAGCTGGGCACTACAAGTCTGAGTCTGAGCTGTGTCAAGACCCTGTACCAAATAAATTAATTAAAAATGTGTTTAAAAAAAAAGTATTGGGGCTGGTGAGATGGCTCAGTGGTCTAAAGCACCTACTTAGAACAAGCTTAGCAAAGCACAGGGACCTCGGTTCAATCCCCCAGCACCACATGCCAGGCAGCCCCGCCCCCTGGTGGGCTGAGCTGGCCACACACACACACACATACACATACACATAAATAAAATTTAAAAAAAAATTTAAAAAAAGTATTATTGTCTTTTGAGACACAGTCTTACTACAGCTTTTTTTTTTTATTTTAGGGAAGGGTCTACAGGGTGTTTAGGGTCTCACTACTACATCAGACCGTAGTGGTCCACCTATTTACAGCCTCCCAAGAGTTGAGATTACAGGTGTGTGCCACCATGGCCAGTCTCAATTGCCCGTCTCAGCGTGCCCTGGGAATCGAACTCCTGGCCCCTGCTTGCAGGTGCTTTAATCTGCTGAGCTATCTGGCTGGCTCTACAGCTGGTTTTAAACTCACTATGTAACCCAGGCTGGCCTCTCTAACCCACTGAGATTCCCATGCCTCAGCCTCCTGAGTGCTGGGATTGTAAGAGTACACCATTATGCCTGGTTTGTAAGTATTATTTATGTGGTTCACATATGCATATCCTTGACAAAATGCACATCTCAGGCTCTTCTGGGTGAAATGAAAGTTGTTGTAGCCAAGGAATAATACTTTGCAGAGTTCAATGTCTGGCTTAAGATATGTTTCTTAAAAAAGAAACAAAACAGGCTTTGTTTTGAGACTTGTACGCTCGACATGATAAAACCAAAGATGAGGTAGACTAATTCTAACACTTGTCTTTACTTACACAGCTAAGAGGGAGCACGGGTTATGGTAAAAAATATTGCCTCTAAAGCCTGAGTTCAAATCCTGGTCCCTCTAAAACTGATTCCTCTCTTAGGTCAGACTGAGTCTGCAGCAGCGGGGAGAAAGAATTTTATAAAGGCCTGAAGCAGGGCACGGCATGTGGTAAGGTCATCACCCTCCCACTGGGGGGTCGCATCCAGACACCCAAGACAAGCCATGTGCACAGGACGCAGTTAAGGACTCTAGGGAATCCTCTAAACCTTCAGCCTGGCAGACTACATTACCATGATTTTATAGAGGGACTTCAGGACACAAGTAAGAACCTGCCCAGAGCCACACTGCCATTAAGTGGCAGGCCTATGATTTGAATCACAATCTGTCTCACCAAGCCACACGAAAATGAGACCTGCCAGTACAACAACTGCTACTGGATTCAGCCCCTCTCCTAAGGGTATGAACGCGCCCCCCCAAAGGGCAGGGCTTGGCAGTGCAGCCAGTAATCCCAGCTCCCAGCATCTGAGAAGCTGATGCATGAGGACCCCTATGAGTTTGAGACCATCCTGGTGGGACCTTACGCCAAAAAAACAAAACAAACCACATCCTGGGATGTACAATACAAAAAACAAAACAACAAAAAAACCACCCCACAAATCACTGTACAGAAGCTTGCCAACAAAAGCAAGTAGGAAAAAAGATTATCAAAACCCAAAGCCCAAAGTTGACATTTCAGCTATCACCCAGAAAATGATAAGCACTCCCCTGCATTCCTGTCAATAGAATCCATCACGGATGCTGTGGCCAGGGCTCTCACCTGACTCTGTTTACCTCACACTTAACTATGGGCCACGTGCAGGTTTGCTTTAAGGCACATGTTAGGATGAAACAGCAGAACTAATCCAAAAATCTGGCAGTCAGCAAGAGCAATGGAGTTCAGAGGTTCTGCCTCTGAATTCAAAAAATTCAGAATTCAAAGAATGGGATGAAACATTAAGATTTAAGAAAGGTCTATTAAAAAAAAAAAAAGAAAAAAAAGTCTATTATTTTCATTATACCAAATCATACCTGAAGGAAAAGCCAACTGTCATGAAATTCAGGTTTTCCTCACTTAGCAACCTGATCTGGTGAAAGACCCTATAGCAGAACAACAAAGGAGGCTTTCAAAGCACATGGGTAGGGCCCGCCAGATAGCTCAGCGGATTAAAGTGCTTGCTTAGGCAGATGCAGGGACAGGGTTCGATTCCCAGTGCGTGCTGGCCCCGCACCTGGTGCCCAGAGATGTTGACTGAGACTGGGCATGGTGGCACAGTGCCTGTAATCCCAGCCCGTGGGAGGCTGAAAACAGGAGGATCACTGCAAAGTCTTCTCTGTGTAGTGAGACCCTGTACTAAATACATCAAACAAACAAAAAAGCACATGGGAGGGGCCAGGGAGATAGCTCAGTAAAATAAGCACTTGCCTGGCAAGTGCAAGAGCCTGAGTTCAACCCCCCGTTCTACCCCCCCCAAAAAAGCACATAGGTGCAGGGTACGGATGAACCAGGCTAGAAGACTGTCTAAAAGCAGTCACTGATGTGAAGCAGTGCATGTTAAATTGATACCTAGCATTTATATTTACCAATTCTTCCCTACCTTTCCACATTATGAGAAGGAGTTTTTTAGGGTTTTTTTTTTGTTTTGTTTTGTTTTTTACTATTTCAGGCTGTCTTAAGGGCAGGTCTGGTACAGTTTCTGGAGCTAGGAATGGAATTGCTGTCCTATGCACCTGCCTGCATTTACTCAAGCGGCACTTTAAACAACTGAGCTATCCGGCAAAGCCCCTACCTTTCCAAATTATGACCTGACATTGACAGAACCAATCAAAATCTTGTGGCTCTGTAGGCCCAGGGATTTTTCTGGGAGGCCACTAAGCAAACAATTCAACCAATAATCTCAATTAGTTACCAATGTAGAGTCAGACAGTACTTTCTGCATCATAAACATTTTATGGTTGAATGCACTGGTGCGGACCTGTAAACCCAGGGCTCAGGGTCATGAGTTTGAGGCCAGTCTGGGGTACACAGTCAGCCCAGGATACACGGTATGACCCTGTCTGAAGCAAACACACATCCCAGAACATAAGAAAATAAAACTCAGAAGGCATTTCTTGGGCTAAGGGTGTAACTCAGGGGTACAGTGTCTGCCTAGTGTCACCACTTGAGGTGCCCTGTGTTTGATTCCTGGTATGTACTGTAAGAAGCTGCAGACACACTCTGCTCAAGAGGTACTTGGTACCTCAAAAGCTTGACCTGAGGCCTCTGTGACTGCAGCAGAATAAACTTCATAGCAGCATTTCAATGGATACACTATCCATCTGACACTATCCATCTGTATGACCAGTTAAAACGAACTCTACAGAATGACACATTCTCTGCTTCTTCTTCCTTTTTTTTTTTTTTTTTGTGCCTGGGGAATGAACTCAGGGTCGACACAAAGAGCAACATCTTCAGCCTTTTTTTTTTTTTCCCAATTTTTATTTATTTATTTATGTGTGTGTGTGTGTGTGTGTGTGTGTGGCCAGCTCAGCCCACCAGGGGGCGAGGCTGGCTGGCATGTGGTGCTGGGGGATTGAACCGCGGTCCCTGTGCTTTGCTAAGCTTGTTCTAAGTAGGTGCTTTAGTCCACTGAGCCATCTCACCAGCCCATCTTCAGCCTTTTTTGAGACAGGGTTTTGCTAAGTTGCCAGGCTGAACTCATACTTGCAGTATTCCACCCTCAGCCTCCCAGAGCACTGGAACTATAGGTGGGAAATCGCATCTAGCTAATACCCTGCCTCTACTACAACTACATGTGAAATTGTTCTCACTTCTTCCCAAACCTCATAAGAACTACCAATGATGGCACTCTGACCTACACAGGTTACTGTGAAGCTAGTTGCTCTGCAGTAAGTGGACTCAGGTATAAAACCCTTTGTTGAATTAAAATATGCAACCACTGTTATCCTGCCAGGCCTTGCTGGCTGAGTGAGACTCTTGCAAAACTAAGTTCTAGGAGCACCTCAAGAGCTAGAAGCAATAATCTCCTTTCCCTACCGCGCAGCTGCTTTGAAACAATGAGAATGCACTACATTAAGCTTCCACCAGATAGAAAAAGTCCCCATACTTCAACAGAAAGCTAGAGAAAATAAAAGAACAGTTAAGACTTCTCAAGACTTTTTCCAAGACAGGGCCTTATACCAGGTTCAAGCTGGCCTTAAACACACCACCTACCTCAGACCTGCTTATGTCTCCTCAGTGCTGGAATTACAGATGTGTAGCACCACACTGGGCCCTCTCAAGACAACCTTGTAGGGCTGGAGATATAATTTAGTGGAAGAGCACTTGCCTAGTATGTGCAAAGCCCTAGGTTCAATTCCCAGGACAGAAAAAAAAAAGAAAAACAGACAACCATGTAAGTCAAATTCGTGTTCAAAGTCACTGCTCCTTCCTCAGAATGTTGCTTAATCCTCACCACCTGTCTTTATAGGACACACTGTAACAGTCAGGAGTAAGGCACTGTAAGGCCTACAAGGAGGATCACTGGGGGACCCTCCCCCTGGCTCTGGTGGAGAAACAGTAGTGCTCCAGAGGGAAGCTTACAATGCCACTGAGAAAGTCCAGCTCAGGGAATCAGCCAGAGCCTGAGAGGCCTGGCAGCATCTGTGGCTTTTTAATATATATATAT
>NW_004524590.1:1776496-1780774 GCF_000260255.1 Octodon degus | reverse complement strand
TGCTGGGGGATTGAACCGCGGTCCCTGTGCTTTGCTAAGCTTGTTCTAAGTAGGTGCTTTAGACCACTGAGCCATCTCACCAGCCCCTAAATTTACCTTTTAAACAAGAACTTAGCGCCAGGTACACAACTCACTGGCACAGCATCTGCCTGGCAAGCATAAGATCCTGAGTTTGATTTCCTGTATTATAGAGGGGGGAAAAAAAAACAACAAAACATCTTATAGTTGTTTAGGTCCTGTTGTGAGGCTGATTTTGGAGTATCTCAGATTGACTAACTTTTTTTTTATGCATTTCGTACAGAGTCTCACTATGCAGCTCAGCTTGGACCCCTAGTTATCCTGTTTTTAGCCTCCAAGCACTGGGATTATAGGCGTTTGCCACTGCGCCCAGTCTCAGTGGGTTGGCGAGGCATGTGGTGCCTGGGATTAAACCTAGGTCCCTGTGCTTGGCCATCAGGGTGACTAATCTTTATATAAGAGACTTATTGAATACTTTGACAGGTGTGGTGGCACAGCGTTCAGGCTGAGGCAGAAAAGGACTTCCACAAGTTCAAGGCCAGGCTGGGCTACACAGTAAGTCTGTCTCAAAAAAAAAGGTACTTTAGGGCTGGAGAGATGGCTCAGTGGTCTAAAGCACCTACTTGGAACAAGCTTGGCAAAGTACAGGGACCACAGTTCGATCCCCCAGCACCACATGCCAGCCAGTTGCGCCCCCTGGTGGGCTGAGCTGGCCACACACACACACACACACACACACACTAAATAAATGTTAAAAAAATAAATAAATAAATAAATAAAATAAAAAAAATAAAAAATAAAAAAAAATAAAAAAAAAAAAGGTACTTTTAAGTGCACTTACACTTCCTCATAAACAAAGTCAACTCCATTCAGCCCAAATCAAAGGATGGCTTTAGTAACTATTCACAGCAAAATGGATTAACAACATAAGTAAGTGATTCTAAAAACTACATCAACTATCATGTAAATATACTTTTTGATCCACTTTTTTAGTTGAGAGACTCTTGCTATGTTGTTCAGGCTGGCCTTCAACTCACTATGTAGCCTAGGCTGCCCTCAAACTCTCAGTGGTCCCTCACCTTATGGCTGAATTACAGGCACATGCCACCGCACCCAGCTTTGACTCAATCTATGCTGGGAGTTGTCACATGTGCTAAAACACCCTGTACTGACTTCAGCAAACACTTAATGCCTTTAGCTTTCCACTGACAGATCATACATTCTAAGCTGCACCTGGAGGAGAATTTCTTTTTGAATGATTGGATACTTCCAGAGCAACCCAGTGGAATGTCTACCTGGATAGTCATTTATGATTTCAAGGGTTAATACAAGGTTATTAAGGCCAGCACTGAAGCAAGAACATGAGGAAGCCTCGACTGATGTGGCGGGGTTGGGCACCTTTTAAGGCTTCTGAAGTCTACTGAAAATTTCAGGTTGACATTGTCCTAGAGCAGCTCCCACGTTCTGAGGACAGAGTCTAGGCTCTGGGGTCACAGCCTAACTGCCTATGCAGGCTGAGCAGCTAGCTTAGACATGCAAAATCTGAGTGCAAATTCAGGCAAGTTATCAAACCCCACAAATGTGTCACCACAGAGGATTATTTGTGACCACTTGAGCGAGTAAGAGAGACGAATGTGTGGCAATCCTTTGGCACATAAGTACTATTTATTGTTTGCTAGTTCTAATACTACCAATAACTTATTCTAATAAAGCTAGAATTGGTTATAAAAAAGTAATACAGCTGTAAGTTCTTACAATTTCTAGAAAAATAAATGCTTTAATAATACAACTCTATTAACAGCTGCTTTTATTCTTCACACTGGACTATATTACTCCAAGGACCATGGCAGTTTTCACCTTTGAAAACAATAGTCTCTAATACACCATTCACTGCTCCTTTTTATTCTGAGATGCCAGAAAACATAACAAAGATCGGGCTCTCTCAGACTTGCTCTATTCTACAGGGGTCATGGGTCATTTAAGCTTGCAGATACACAAGAAACTGTTCTTGCCAAATATGCTATGTTTGACATCTTGATACTCAATGAATACTAACAGAACATCTTTCTTAAAGTAGTTACATTAAAAAAAAAAAATCAGATGAAAATACCTAGAAATTAACAGATGAAAATATAGAGAAAAATTTAAGAACAGGGAAAAATCTAGTTTCACCTTTTAAGAGAGCCTCAAAACAGTTCACTGGAAGACATGACCTCATCGAAGGTGGGAAAGAGGCAAAGAAAAAAGGGGCTGCAACATTTTTTTCTGTTATCAGTTAAGTGTCCAAATGCTCAAATCAAACCTTCTACACACTGGAACAGGCCAGTTCCTTTGTCACACAGAGTTGAGAAGAAATCCAATTCAGTAATTATATTATGGGTACCGAAATGGCACCTAAGCTGTAATTCTGGCCTACTTATGGAACTATTCCAGGAAACAGCCAGACAAAAAACCCCATAAACATTCCGGTAACCATTCCAAATAATTATTTCTATTATTTTCTACCAACTCTGGTACACACACATCACCAACACCTGATATGTGAACATTTTCCCTGCAAAATACCAATCTACCTATACAATTATTTTAAAAATCATTTTTTTAAAACATACAAATACAGTCACATCCAAATATTCATATCAACTTATCTTAAAGAAAAACGGTGGAATACAGGAGTTAAAATTTTATTTTTAGCTCCTTTTTCCCTTCTAATGTGGTCCACAACAAGGTGCTAGATATGTGTAGGCCTCAGTTGTCTCAATTCTAATGTGAAAACATTTGCCCCTGTCTTACTCACAAAAGGCTCTGGAGGCTGTTAAGATGTAAAGTATTCTGAAAAACTTACAACTGTTAGCATACTGTCATTAATATAGAGGAAACAAAATGCTATATATACTACCATTTAGGTCACTCTTAACATATTTATGGAAAATAAACTTGTCTTTGCACATTTAATTTTTAAAAGGTCAAGTAGATTAAACTTCATCAATATTAGGACTCTTTCATGGGCGCAGAACAGTACAAATGAAGAAAGTACATCTAATATTGTAAAAGCCAACATAGGGCTAAAACTAAACACAGCAACAAAATTTCATTGTTAAGTATGTCCAAGATAATACTCACTGAAAGCGGGAAGCTTATACTGCCAGAGGAACAGCTACAACAGAGGAGGGGAACTACTTTGTCTCTGGAATGAATTTTCTTCCTTCCAATTCCATTCCTTCTTCTTGTACCTAAGACGGAAAGTTAAGTTCAGTAATCCAGGTGGAACACAGGTCAGATCGGAGTTTTTGAAAAATTACAACTCAATCGAACAATTTCTGGAAAAAGAAAGCCATAGAGAACAGGCTCTCCTTCCTTCAAAACATTTCTAACATGAAGTATCAGGCTGCAACAGTCGTCCCCTGCCCTGAGTCACCTCATCCTGAGCGTCATGACCCAGGGAGAACACTGAGGATCAAAGGTTTTATTGATCTTGAACAGGAGTCACACATTAAAATTTGCCCACCACCAATTTGGGTCAAAACTGGCTTTCAGGCTAGGATATCCGATTTTAAGGCTCTCCACTGGCTCCAGAATACACATTCCAAAATGCTCTATAAAGATAATTCTTAAAAATTACTGGACAATATGCCTGGGTCAGGGACTTGAGGGCAGGCCGCACTGTTACGCCAGGAGGAAGCTGGAAATGCTAAGTGTTGCTAAGAGCCATCCATCCTTACCCTTAGTCTTGCATAAATCGCTTCATAATCTCTTCATCAACTCTGCACACTCCCAGTAATAAAGTGAGCTATTCCAAGATGTAAACAGCAGACTCCAGGCCCCACCCACTATATCCTAGGAGAGGGCAACGAAAGAGGATAGGCCCAAAGGGATAAGGGCGAGGGAGCGTGGCAGAGTTCAGATCAGGACAGGGAATGGAGGAGCGCAAGTATGAAGGGCAAAACCCACAGTCCAGGACGGAGAGACATACAACCCAATGAGTGTAAGGTGGAGGACGGATAAAGTAATGGGCGCCAGGGCTGGCACATGGAACGGGGGACTCGCGCTAGGCCTGAAGAGAGAGGAAAGCGGAGAAAGCGCGCGTTGAAGAGTTCAGCACGAGTGGAGGGGCGGGGAGGGGATAGGCGGGCAGGGGGCAGAGGCGAAAGGTACGGAGCAGGATGTGCGGCAGCAGGGTGGGGGGCGCCGGGGTCGCGGAGCCCGCAGCAGAGCGACAGGTAGACAACCAGGGCGAGCCGCGGGGGTGGCGTCCACGCG
>NW_004524590.1:1763091-1776118 GCF_000260255.1 Octodon degus | reverse complement strand
GGCGGGCGGCGCGGCGGCGGCCCCGGGAAGCCGGCCCGGCGGCGAGGGAGGAGCGCGCGGCGCACCCCGAGTTTCCCACCTTTTCTCCTGGCCCAGACGTGGCCGGGACGGACGGGACCTCTCGCGCTCTGCCTCCTCCTCCTCCTGCTTCATGGAGCCATGCGCCTGGGTGGGGGCTCCTGAGAGAAGCAGGCCCGCCGGCGGGCCAGACGCGCGGCGCGGACCGGGCGGGGCGCAGGGGACCGTCGGCCGCAGGAGGAAGCGACGGCGGCGGCCGGGAAGAACTGGAGGTATTCCCCGGGCGGCTGGAGGACTGAGTCTCGCCGGGACTCGAGTCCTCCGGTATCCCAGCAGCCACCGGAGGCAGTGAGGTAATGGAGGAAGAATGTAGGGAGTCCTCCAGTGGACCAGACGCCCTCTAGCGAGCCCGGGCCCACCATAGAGATCTGGGAGCTGCCGGCGCGCCGCCCCGCTACCGTCACGTGCCCTCCAGCGCACTTCATTGGCTGGTGCCGACTCTACGGGGCTGAAGTGGGGAGGCGACTTTCCATTTGTGTGGCCAGTCGTAGGCAGTTGGGATAAAGAACACTAGGGGAAGAGTGACAGAACGTGGACGTCCCTCGCAGGGCTCAGAGCCCGCTGAGCTGAGCGCGCCACTGTCGGGGCGGCCGGCGCGGTGCACGCTGGGCCGCCCGCCTCGGGTTGCGGGCGCAGAGCACTCCGGGAGTTGTAGTTCGAGCCTGGTTGGCGGCATTGTCTGCGACGCAGCCAGGTGTTGGCTCTGGCGGCGGGCTCGGCCTCGCTGCTCGTCACTCCTAGCGACTCAGCGCTGAGCTGCCAGCGGCTCTTCTCCCCAAGCGCCCGTGCCCACGTCACCTCGCCTGACCCAGCCGCAGCCCTCGAAAGCAGCCTGGAAGGGGCGGCTCACAACAGCCTTCGCATCAAACCGCCGACGGCCCAGAGCCCGGCCCACGGGGGAAGTGTGCCAGGCTGGGTGCCAGCTGTTTGCACTGGGCCTCCCAGCCTTCTGATGCACGCAGAAGGGAGGCTCACCCAGTGAGGTGATGGCCAAGTGGTGCCGGCTCGCGTCAAGGGCCCATCCCTTCCAGCCCTGAAGCTCCCGCCAGAGATGACTTCAGTAGGCTTGTTCAGTAGCGACTAAGCACATTCCCTGCGCTAGCAAGGCAGCTAAAAGAACAGCGTGCAAAAAAATATTCTTTAAAAAAATTAGACCAAGTCATTTAAATTACAATTCTTATTTTTGACCAGACTTAACCTGATAACAGCATTCTTTTGGGTTTCTCGGTTTGTTTTTGCCGGGATGGGACCCATGTCCTCGTGCATGCCAAGCACGTGTCCTGCCTGCTACATTACCCTCCCAGCCTCAGCATTTTTATTTTAAATTACAGATGGAAAAGCACAAAAATTTTATTTCTGTCCTGTAGGAGGTCAGAACAGCTCAAACATTCTCTAGGTTCCACAGCAAAGACAAACCTTAAAAAATTAAAGCATTTTCCTGAGGTAAAAGGACTGAACCACACACTGCTTTCTGTTTTGCTTTTCTATTGATGTACAAAAGCATCCTATACATGTTTGTCCTCAAAGACCAAAGAAAAGTAGTAAAAATGCAAATCCTATCTAACAGTGAAGCTTTCCAGCAAAACCCTTCTGCTCTAGAATATGTAATGTTTGTAAACACAGTAAGATCTACTGCTGCAGTCTTCTAGGCTCATCACCAGAGTTTCTGGTGCCTCTTTGACCCTCAGCTCTCAAAGAACTCAGGGCAAAGAATGACAAAGTGAAGAAAGGGACAGCTATGCTTTGTTGAATGGGAGGTCTCTTTAAAAATACAAGACATTTCACAGCCTCTGCATAATTCCTGTTACAGACTTTTTGTGTTTATCACTGTCTTGAGGCCATATTGGCCCATTTCTAACCTCTGTCTGCCTGAAAAACTACAAATTAGATGATTATATGGCTTAGAGCCAGAAGTGCAGGAGGCAGAGAGCCAAAAGATATTTTTTGTTATTTCTGAATAAGAAAGGCCAAATCCTGACTTAAAGCAATCAAAATAAATTTCACATAGTGAAAATCTTTCCAGCTGAAAGTCTTAAAACATGGCATCTGGAAAGAGGCCTTAGTCTATAGCTCCCCGGGGGGCACTACATAGTCATTAAAGAGCCCACACATAAGGGAGTTATTGCTCCCTGGTTATCAAGCTGCCAGGAGGTAAATGATAGAACTAAGTTGGACTTGAAACACTCCCAAATTAAAGTAAAAATAAACCTTGCCTTAAGCTGTTGAAAGCCAATTACTGAGAAGTACAATCCAGATGCTGCCACTGTTTTTAACCGATACTGAAAGACAGAGGTTTCAATCCCCGGTTCTGCAAAAAAAAAAAAAAAATTGGTTCAAGACTTTTTCAAAAAGTTACTTTAGGGTCACCTCATATCAGCACGCAATGTATGTGCTGATGGAAAAATAAACAGAATGAAATGATGAACAGGAGGATGAAACCGAGGGCAGTACATGTCATGAATAATAAAAGACTTAATTTTCTCATTTCCTGCACATACACTAGAAGCCTAATATACACTAGGCATATAATTATTTGTAGCCTGCATGAATAAACGAAGAAAGAAGCCCCCACACACAATGAACAAGTAAGATAAGTGGGAGAGGAGACCTGCAGAAAAACTAGGTATAGCCAAGCCTTCTGCATAATTCTGAACGATCACCCTAATCCATCGTGACAAAACTCTACTAATCCAAATACCCCAAAACAAATCATCTGCCTTGCTGACTCATGGCTCTCTATCATTTCTTAACCTTGAAAGGTTCAGAATATATATAGTAGTGGAGCTGGGGAGACAGCTCAGAGGCATAAACACCTTCCTGGCAAACACAAGTTCTGGAGTTTGATTCCCGGTACCATATCTAGTAATCATCAAGAGAATTCACTCTGGGGCCAGGGAGATAGCTCAGCAGTCTAAGCCCTGCCTGGCAAGCACAAGGACCAGGGTTTGATCCCTGGTTCTGTTGCAGGCAGCTAAATTAGATAGAAATATTATAGGCAGTCAGACAGGCCAGGCCCTCAAGGAGATAACACAGAAGACAAGATACCTTACAACTGTGAGAGGACGGATGCTCCTGCTGTGGGCCAGACCTAGAGACCAAAGACCAAACAAACGCTGACCTCCCTGAAGACAAGCATCCGGGACTGATCACCACCTTGAGCAAGCCAGGAAGAGTCACTAAGCCAACTACTGCCGGCTGGCTACTGGACAAAGTCCTGTTCTATATTCATGCCTGCTTGCTATATGACTTGCTTCCTCATTTGTCCTGGACTTAGTCAATTTTACCTGAGCAATGGTCCTTGTAATCTCATTGGTTGACCATAGTTTTGTCCCTCCTCATGACCACCTAAGCAAGTTCCCATATTCTCCATCTTAGACTTGCATGGTTTTACTCTATAAAAGTCCCTGGAAGAGACAGCTTCCCAGGGACTACCCATTGGGGGGGCCCCCTCTTGTCCCTCCCTCAGACAGGAGCTTTCTTTACCCCAATAAATATATTCTGCTCATAACCTCCATTGGTTCCTAAAATTCATTCTTTGGTTTTAGAGAACACGAACTCGTCCCAGGTACCTTTCAGATTGGGAGATTAGTTGTCCCCTATATCATTTGGAGGTCATCCACCGAGATCATTTTCTCCCTATATCAGTACCACGCACCAGGCCAGCCACCGAAACCGGGCATGATGGAGCACACCTGTATCCCAGTGCTGGGGAGGCTGAGACAGGCTCACTATATAGAGTCGGAGCTGCGTGGTGAGACCCTGTATGAAATATGTAAATTTATTTATTTATTTATTTATTTTGTCAGAACCAGGGATTGAACTCAGACCCTTTTGCTTGGTAGGGAAGCGCTTATTCCACTGAGCCATCTCCTGGCCCCCATATACATAAATTTAAATAAATAAAAAAACAGTTCACTCTGGAATCAGACTGCTTGGGCCCAAATTGCAGCTCTGATACTGAGCACCTGAAAGCTAGTTAGTAAAGCAGTGACTCAGGCTTTTCATCTGTGAGGGTTGCAGCAGTAGCTGTACCTCAGAGAGTGGTTAGGAGACGCAGATGTCTGTACAGATAAGGCTATTACAGCACTAGTGGGCCCAAAATGCTCAATAGCTAAGCGTTGTATTAGGCTGTTGAAGTTAGCAGGAAGTTAGCCTGCGCACCAGCTGTACGCAGCTGGTGGATTTGGTGCTTATTTGAATAATATGCTGATAGAATAAAGGAATTGCCGGGCTGGTGAGATGGCTCAGTGGTCTAAAGCACCTACTTAGGACAAGCTTAGCAAAGCACAGGGACTGCGGTTCAATCCCCCAGCACCACATGCCAGCCCCGCCCCCTGGTTTGCTGAGCTGGCCACACACACACACCCCCACACCACACAGAAAGAAAGAAGAAAGAAAGAAAGAATGAATGAATGAATAAAGGAATTGCCATCCAGTAGTAATAAAATTTCACAGAGGATATTGAGTAGTAGATTAGTGAGGTAGATTTTACCTGTCCTGATTTCTGAATAGGTCTTATTTTGCTTTGTTTTTTAGACTAGTTCTCAATACATAGTCCAAGCTGGAGTTGAATTTTTGTTGTTGTTTGTTTGAAACGGGGTCGAACTATGCAGGTTCCAGCTGGCCTTGAGCTCACTTTGTAGCCCAAGTTGGTCTCAAATTCATAATGATCCTCCTGCCTTAGCCTCCTGAACTGCTGGGATTATAGGTGTGTACCATCATGCCCAGCAACTGGACTTGAATTTTCAATCTTCCTGCCTTAGTGTCCTGAGTGGTGAGATTACAGGCCACTGTGCCTGGCTTTTCCCAAAGTTTTAAATACAACTTGACAGATTTTTTCATTATTATCTGTATTGGTCAAAGTTCAGTAGAGAAACATGCTGGCATGCCCTGCCAGGCCTGCCCTGGGGCCCTGAGATGTCAATTGAGACTGGGCGTGGTAGTGCACACCTATAATCTCTGCACTTGGAAGGCTGAAAACCGGAGGATCACTACAGTCCAATCTGTAGTGAGACCCAGTAGACCCTGCACTAAAATACATTTAAAAGAAAAATAGAAACATGTAACACAAGGTATAAAAATGTATAAGAAATTACACAGTTGACTTACAGTGGTCACCACAGAGCTGAATGAGGAAGCATGTGGAGGGTGTCTGCACACTGAAGGGTAAAAGTTTCAGTCCAAGGTCTGGAGTTCACTGCAGCATCCGTGCAGTCTAGATCAGGAAGCCTAGGGGTCTACCACGGAAGGTTGAAGGATCCAAATCCAAGGCAGAAACTGAATAGTCTGCCCTGATGGTGAAGACCGGAGCTCTTCCAAAGAACAGAAGACTGCCTTATCCCATCTCCCCTTTATACCGGCCTGGTGACTAACCACCCTAGGGTGGATCCAAGGGTGTGGATTCACTGAGCTGAGCCACTGCGATGGCATATGCCTGTAATCCTAGCAGAGGGGAGCTGAGACAGGAGGATTGACATGACTTCAAGGCCAGCCCGAACTGCATGATGAGGCCTTGTCTCAAAAAACCAAAACCATAAGAAAAAAAAGAAAAGAAGAAGAAGAATTACTCAGTCAGGGCCAGCTCAGCGGACTAAAGCGCCTGCTTAGGCAGAGCGCAGGGACCAGAGTTCGATACCTGGCACCACAAGCCATGCCAGCCCTGCCTGCAGGGTAAGCTGAGACTGCAACTGAGACTGGGCATGGTGGCGTGCACCTGTAATCCTAGCTCCTGGGAGGCTGAAAAATAGGAGGATCCCTACAATTTCTGACCTACATAGTGAGACCCTGTAGACCCTGTTAGAAAAAAATTATTGGGCCAGGGAGATGGCTTAGTGGAATAGGCACTTCCCTGGCCAGCGCAAAGGCCTGAGTTCAATCCCCGGTTCCGCAAAAAAAAAAAAAAAAAAATTACTGAGTCAACTTAGTTCAGCTTCTAAACTTGGGGTGGACACAATCAATAGCCATTACAGTATCCACTCGTATAACCAACAGCTGACTTAGTGTAGCTGTAGCTGCTCAGAGGGCTCCTTCCAGTTACTAGGGCCCATCAAAAGATAATCAGTATTCCAACCTCTGTCACTATAGCATAGTTTTGCTTGTTCCTCAATGTTGTGAACATTCAGATGAGTTTGACATGTACTATTTATGTTTGGTTTATTTTGTCCAACATTATTCCAACAGATCCTTTCCTATAGTTATATGCAGCTGTGGTTCATTTTTCTTTGCTGCACAGAACACTATTCCATTCAATCTACAGTGAATGACGCCTCTGTAATACATATCAAATGAGTGTGCCACAGTTTGTTAGCTAACATTTCTTTAAAACAATCTTGTGTATTTCCCTGAGACTAGAGATTTAAATTAAAAAAAAAAATCCCATGTAGCTAAGCATAGTGATACATTCCTGTAATCGCAGCAGTTGGGAATCTGATGCAGAAGGCCAGCCTGAATTGCATAGTGAGACCTGTCTCAAAAAAACACAAAACAATAGGTCTTGCTTTATCTTGGTCTTAACCATCCAGCAGAAAAGTATAAAAACGAGGTATATAAAGTTAAGCCATATTAATATGATGAGCTGTAAAAGGCTCAAATCAATAACTTCTGAGGATAACCCACTACTATTATGGACTGCTGGACAATATTGGATTGTTTTGCTGAATTCAAGCACCTATAGTATTTAGATGCCAATAGAATACCCACCTTTGACAGGGCTAAACAAAAAAAGGGATACAAAGGAAGGACCATTTTGTATTTGTATATATAAAATAGGATATATCTACAGCTACTTTCACTTAATTCAATGAGAAGAAAGATTTGTAGTAATAGAGTTTAGACAGGCTATCCTGTCTGCTTCTTATACTGTGGATAACCACTAAGAAGATAACAATGTACAATGTATTAATTACTGAAACTGTCCTATTAATCAGCTTTGAAACTGTCTCATTGATATTTGTTCCTCAATAAAATAAAAAAAAAAAATAGGGGGCAGGGAGATAGCTCAGTAGAATAAATGCTTGCCTGGCAAGCGCAAGCGCCTGACTTCAATCCCTGGTTCTGCCAAAAACAAAACAAAATAAACAAACAAACAAAAAAAACCAAGGGCTGGCCAGATAGCTCAGTGGACTAAAGCACTGGATTAGGCCAATGCAGGGTTCAATGCCCAGGATTCAATCTCTGGCATGCCGTGCTGGCCCCGCCCCCAGGGTGTGCTGAGATGGGACTGGGACTGGGTGTGGTAGCACACACACCCCTGTAATCCCAGCTCGTGGGTGGCTGAAAACAGAAGGACCACTGTGAGTCCAACCTGTGTAGTGAGACCCTTTAGACCCTGTATGAAATACACAATGAACAAACAAACAAAAAGATCCTGTGGTGTTTTGGAAGTTCAGTGAAGAGGATGGGATGGAAGGGAAGACAGGTATGAAGCTTTCAGGCACAGTAAATGTAGGTGTTCGTGCTCCAGTTGCTGTGATGAGGGATGGCTGCACCTTCCTCGGTCTGCCTCAGAGTTCTGGCACCCGCTCCACCTCTGCTATTGCTGCCTGTGGAGAATTTACCCCGACCCTCTGCAGAACGTTGCCCTCGTCTGTTGTGTGGGTGGGATCTGGCCGGATGAAGCCAATGAGCTAGAATTGGTAAGTACCTTGGATATAGAAGAAAATTGCACAGTGCCAGGAAACACAAAAGCAAAAGAAAAGAAGCCATGTGGGTTCTTGGGTCAGGGTTTAGCCCAGTAGTAAAGTGCGCTTGTGCAAGGCCCTGGGTTCAGTACCTGTCACCTGGCGGGGGTCACATGTGTTTCAGAAGGTAGGAGATAAACCCTAATCCTAGTATAAACACTGTTAGGGGCCAGAAAAGAAGATCATCCTAGGCATTTCAAGTAAAAGGGCTTTGGCTGGGCATGGTGGAACATGCTTGTAATCTCAACACTCAGGAGACTGAGGCAGGAGGATTGTTGTGAGTTTGAGACCAAAGTGGGCTCAAAGGTTGAAGTTCTGTCTCAAAAAGACAAAGAAAAACACAATTAATATAATGGTCCCATTATATCAGTTATAAGAATTGATCATACAAGTACCAGAAATCTAAAAGAATAAAGGAGATATGGAGGGGACCCCAAAGTGAGCAACTTTAAGAAAAACCTACCATGGCGCTGGGGTTGAGGGGCCCCTTGGGCAAGCACTTGGAGCCAGAGTATCAGGGCCTGGAACTGCCAGCCCCATGGGCTGGTGCCATCGCTGCTGGCTTGGGTGGGTTGCCCTGCTTCTGTGCCCCTGGAATCTTTGCAGCACCTCCCATTGGCAGGACCTAAAAGGAAGTCTGGGGCAAGCATTTCCTGGGAGGCGCAGCTGTGGGTTTCCAGGCACAGCGCTGGCTGCAGAACCAAAGTGAGAGGCGTGGGCTTCCTGAGCAAGAACAGGTACCGCAGAGCTTAGCCGTCGCTCCGAGGCTTAGCTGAGGCACGCTGCCTCTGCTGCTTCTGGCCGTGTGCCCGAGGCAGCTCCCGCTGGGCTTGGTCAGAATTTAGATGTTCTGGGCCTTGTCCCAATGCCAAAAGCTGGCGCTGTTCCTGGACTGCCTGGCAGCTTGGGGCTCACTGACTCCTGGACTTCTGGCTGCAGCATGGCAACACACAGGAGAGGAGAGCTTGGGGTCAGCTGTGCTCTCCCTCATAATCCTCTCTGAGCTGAATAGGCCACATCATGTTTTGTGGGGCTTTTAGAAATCATTTATTTAGGGGCTGGTGAGACGGCTCAGTGGTCTAAAGCACCTACTTAGAACAAGCTTGGCAAAGCATGGGGACCACGGTTCAATCCCCCAGCACCACATGCCAGCCAGCACCGCCCCCTGGTGGGCTGAGCTGGCTACACACACACACACACACACACACACACACACACAAATAAAATTAAAAAAAAAAAAGAAATCATTTATTTATTTATTTGGTACAGGGTCTCCCTATGAAGCTCCTACTCATAGTAATCCTCCTGTCTCAGCTTCCCCAGTGCTGGGATGACAGGTGTGCACCACCACGCCCAGTTCCAGTGGCCAGCAGGGCACCCGGGGCCAGCGTGGTGTGCAGTCCTGGGGATCAAACCCAGGTCTTTGTGCTTGCCAGGCAGGCACTTAGAGCACTGAGCTATCTCGCGCTGCACAATTTTTGGTGTGTGTTTTTTTAACAAGGTCTCACTATATAATAGTTTAGGGTCAACTTGAATTTACCATGCAGCCCTGGCTGGCTTCAGGCTTCCAGTGATCCTCCTGCTTCAGCCTCCCGAGCGCTGGGCACCCGGGCAGACGCCGCCACACCCAGCCACGCTGAGACTTAATGCCTTCAGCTAGCTGTTGACGTGACTCTGAGGATGCTGAGTTGCTCCGGGGTGGGGACGCGGGAGTGGGAAAGTACTGGCTGTCTCACTGCTGTTAAGAGCTGCGTCAAGTGTGGGCATGGTGGAAAAGGCACAAGGCTGAGGAAAGGATTCACGCCTCCCCACCGCAGGGAAAGTGGGCTAGGGTGAGGCACGGGAGAGGGATCCACCACCCAGCGTGGGTGAGGCTCTGGCTGCCACCTCGGCCAGGAAGGAGAAGCGGGAGGAGGACGAGACAAGCAAAAAAAGCAGAGCTGGGTCCCTGGGAGGAAAAAGATGGAGTGACTGTCCCTGGCCGGACCTAGGACAGTAGGAGTACTAGTCCTGAGGGTGACATCTAGGCAAAGGGACGCGCCAGCCCACAGCCTCCCGATCGTGCCCTGGGTTCACAGAGGCTTTCATGCCAAGAATAGGACAGCCGTCGTGGGGAACAGGCTAGTGCGTGGGGGCCCCCAGGTGTGTGACAAAAGGAGTAGCAGGTGCGGCAGGCACGCCTGTGATCTTAGCACTCAGGAGGCTGAAGCAGGAGCATTGCCACAAGATTGAGACCAGCCTGAACTACGTCGTGAGTTCAAGGCCAGGCTAAACTACATAGCAAGACCTTGTCTCAAAAACAAAAACAAAAGCAAAAATAAAAAAGATCATAGTGAGACCCTTTCTCAACCTCCGCCCCTAGGGTGAACCGACCAGAGGGGCCTCATCGATTTAGACTTAGAAAAATGAAGTTTGAAATTATAGCCAATGCAACTGTACATGCAGTCCTTCTTTTAACATTTGTTGGGGTGGGGTTCAGTTAGACTCTGAGGAGAAACTGGAGAGGCCCATCAGGGGAGAAAACGGAGGCAAACTAGTTCAGGTCGCCATGGGGGGCGTTTTATTGGGTTGTTCTTCAGGCCTAAAGACCCCCACTTAGGAGAAATTTAAGGGTGTAATTTTAATAGAAAATTATATAAGAGAAATTTAACTCTTAGTCAATTTAAGGAAGCAGTATTTTCTTTCATGAAACTTGTCCACACTGGCCTTGAATTTACTATAGAGCCCAAGCAGTCCCACCTCTGCCTGCTAGATGCTGGAATTAGAGGTATGAGATAAGTACATAATTTATTTTTGAGAATAGAGAATTTTATTTAGGAATAGAGATTAGAAATGGAGAATAGAAATAGATCTTGAGAGACAGGAGGTGTCCTGAGGGTTGCATCTGTATATTTTGTTGTTTTGAGACAGGGTATCACTATATAGTTCAGGCTGGCCTTGAACTTGCTTATGTAGCCCAGGCTGGCCTTAACTCACAGTAAGCCTCCTGCCTCAGCCTCCCAAGTGCTACGGTTACAGGCATGCATCCCCATACCTGGAGATACTTGATAATCCAAATATATTATCTTTCTATAAGCCTTCATGTCAGGGACCTGGCCAAGATCCCCAACTGGTTGTGTGAAGGGTACTGTGCAGGATAAAGAAAAAAGAGAAGCAAACTTAGTAATGCATCATGGGGCAGGGGGCTGCTGGGACCTCATGCCTCCGGGTGGGCAGTGACTAGCACACACCGAGCCAGCCAATTTTTAGTGCGTGTACACAATAATGAAAGGGGTTTTCCGAAGGCTCAGAAGGCTGTGGTGATTTTAAACTAGTGAAGATCGTGCCCTGGAGCATCTTTAGCCTTACAAGTGTCAGCCTTAGTAGCAGGAGGGGATGGCTCACCCTCAATGAGATAAGGGGAAACAATCCCAAGCCTCTATTCATTCCTTGGGAAGTATATAAAACTAGCCATTGTGAATTTGTGCTTCCTAACATGGTAAGAAGCCACAAAACTTGAACTTATATTTAGCAACTGATGACTTAGATGTTGTTATTGTATTTATAGGCTTTTTCCCTTTTTTTGAGACAGGGTCTTTTTTTTTTTCAGAACCAGGGATTGAACTCAGGCCTTTGTGCTTGCCAGGGAAGCACTTATTCCACTGAGCCATCTCCCCAGCCCCTCAAGACAGGGTCTTGCTATGTAGTTCAGGCTTAGCTTGAATTTACTGTGTAGCGTGGTCTGGCCTTGAACTCTCATCAGCCTTCCTGCCTCAGCCTCATGAGCCACCTTATCCAGCTGCTTTACCTTTATCTTTTTTTTTTTTTTTTGGAACTGGGGATTGAACTCAGGCCCTTGCGCTTGCCAGGGAAGTGGTTATTCCACTGAGCCATCTCCCCAGCCCCAGTAATGACTTTTTTTTTAATTTACTTTTTTTTTTTTTATTTATTTGGGTGTGTGTGTGTGGCTAGTTCAGCCCACCACGGGGCGGGGCTGGCTGGCATGTGGTGCTGGGGATTGAACCGTGGTCCCTTTGCGTTGCCAAGCTTATTCTAAGTAGGTACTTTAGACCACTGAGCCATCTCACCAGCCCTGCTTTACCTATATCCTACCAACAAATTTAAATCAACTTGTTGTTAAACCATGTGAACAAAAAGCATTTGGACCAGTATCAAGACTGTCTATCTAGGGCCTGCCAAATAGCTCAGCGGATTAAAGTACCTGCTTAGGCAAATGCAGGGACTGGGTTCATCCCTAGTGTGTGGAGCTGGGCCCCGCCCCTGGGGAACACTGAGACAGTGATTGAGACTGAGTGTGGTGGCATGTGCCTGTAATCCCAGTGCTTGGGGGGCTGTGAACAGGAGAGTCTCTGAGAGTCCAATCTGTGTAGTGAGACCCTGTACTAAATTTAAAAAAAAAAAAAGTGTCTACCTGTAACCCTCGTTAAATAGAACTTTTAGAGGATAACATATACCTGAACATTAACACACAGAAACATACATATGAACCTAAATCATATATAAACTTTTCATTAGCGTACTTTAAGGTTCCTATTTGTAAGTTTTATGCAAGTCTTGAGCCTAGTGGTTGATATTGTCTGATATTGTAAGTGAGTTTGGTTACTTTTTTTTTATGTATTCAGTAAAGGGTCTCACTATGCAGCTGGGACTAGTACTGATCCTCCTGTTTTCAGCTTCCCAAGTGCTGAGATTACAGGAGTACACCACCACACTGTATCTTCGTGGACAGCTTAGTGTGCCTGGCGCCTTCTGTGGTATGGGGATTCGAACCCCTCCCTGTGCTTGCCTAAGCAGGCACTTAGTCTGCTGAGCTATCTGCTGACCTGTTGGATTAATCTTGAATAAATGCATAACACATTTTTCTTAATGGAAAGTTCTAGAAGGGCAAGGAGCTTATAAGGGCAAACTTTTTTTTTCTCCATCTTTTTGAGAGAGTTATTTATTTATTTATTTATTTATTTTTGCAGAACCAGGGATTGAACTCAGGTCCTTGTTCTTACCAGGAAAGCGTTTATTCCACTGAATCATCTCCCTGGCCCATATTTTATTTTACTGAGAAACAAATAGCTATAAGACAGTTTCAAAACTGATTAATAGGACAGTTTCAATAATTAATACATTGTACATTGTTATCTTCTTAGTGGTTATCCATAGTACAAGAAACAGACAGGATAGCCTGTCCAAACACTATTAGTACAAATCTTTCTTCTCATTGAATTAAGTGAAAGTAGCTGTAGATCTATCCTAACTATTCTGCATATACAAATACA
>NW_004524590.1:1753314-1762916 GCF_000260255.1 Octodon degus | reverse complement strand
ACTGAGCCATCTCACCAGCCCCCCCCTTTTTTGTTTAGTCCTGTCAGAAATGGGTATTCCCTTGGCATCTAAATACTATAGGTGCGTGAATTCAGCAAAACAATCCAACACAGTCCAGCAGTCCACAATAGTAGTGGGTTATCCACAAAAGTTGTCGACTTGAGCCTTTCACAGCTCAGCATATTAATATGGCTTTACTTTATATACTTTATTATTATACTTTTCTGCTGGATGGTTAAGACCAAGATAAAGCAAGACCTATATAACAAGAAATGTAACTTTTGTATCTGATAAAGTTAGTCAAGTCCCTTCAGGATTTATCCTGTAACCCTGTACCGCAGTTTGCAGATCCTTTGTCAGTGTCAGCCATGTGGATGAGTCACGGCCATTGCTTGACCAATTTGCTTTCTGTGAAAGCCTAAGAGAATGTTTTCTCTCCAGGTGACTTTCCTTAGGCACACTCTACATCACTGATCACGTTGCTCTGTGGCCCCATAATCTCCTTGATCAGAAAATTTGGGACACAACTGAATTACATGATGTTACAATATAGGTTCTCCTTTGTCCTGAGTCTTGAAAGGCTGGGGTCAAAATGTTGGCTGTCCTTGCAGCCTTTCTGTTTCCCTAATTTTTGGTCTGCAAACTTAGGTTGTTAACCTTGCAGAAGAGAAGCTTATTATTACCCTACAACAAATGCAGTTGGGTTTAACTTCACTATCATTGAGACAGAGTCTTGCTATGCAGTTTAGGTTGTCCTTGAGCTCACTTTTAGGCCACGCTGGTCTCAAACTCACAATGATCCTCCTGCCTCAGCAACCAAAGTGCTGGGAGTAACAGGCATGTACCACCATGCCTGGCCTTTTTTTTTTTTTTTTTTTAATGGAACCGGGGATTGAACTCAGGCCCTTGCATTTGCCAGGCAAGCGCTTATTCTACTAAGCCATCTCCCCAGACCCCCCTTTTTTAATGAAATTGATATGAGACAAGGTATGAGACAAGGTCTCATATCAAATGCTCAGAAACATTTTTTACTGAAGCAACTGCAGTTGCTTTAGTTATTAAAACATTAAAAAGAGTCACTAAGTTATATGATGTACAGAGGCAAATTTGCTACGATGAATGTGATCATTATGTATATCTAAATTGTACCGGGGCTGGGGAGATGGCTGAATAGAATAAGTGCTTCCCCAGCAAGCGCAAGAGTCTGAGTTCAATCCCCGGTTCCGCCAAAATAAGAAAAAAAAAAAATTGTACCAAAAAAACTGAATTAAAAAATAGATTAACCAGGAGTTTAGCAGACAAGAAAACATATGGAATACATACATAAGAACAATTAGGTTGAATCAATGCTCACCTTTAGATTCTTTGGTCACACTAAATTATAATATTCTTTTTCATAGTTTTAGGTGTATAATTAGGCTAGTTGTGATAAGTTAATGTAAAACTAAATGCAAAAAATTACCCCGCTCAACTTTCTGTGGCCCTGCCTCCTTGTAAGGCCACAAGGAAGCTTGGTGCACCACTGATAAACCATCAGGAGACGGAGTTTCCAGAAAACAGTGCTCCCAGAAAGAAGGTATGCTGAGCAGTGGTCACTCTGTCCCGAAAGGTATTGTTCTACGTTAAATGACAAATTTGTTTGCCAAACAGGATGCTGTCTGTACCCTTAAAACTGCTATACTTCTAAGGCTTCTGGCCTTTTCCTCTCCTGCGTGAGTATGGTCAAGGGGTCCTGGGCCTGGTAATAAAAGGCTCATATTTAAATTTTAATTTTAGGGCCAGGGAGATAGCTGAGTAGAATAAACCTGAGTTCAATCCCCGGTTCCACCAAAAAAAAAAAAAAATTAATTTTGGATTCTGGTCTGGTTTCTATGTTGAGAATCCATAACATAGTCAGTTAAAATTTTCCCTACATGTTATCAATTAGCTCTCCTTTTTATTTTTATATTTATTTGTTTATTTAATAGTAAGTATTTAGTACAGGATCTACAGGGTCTCACTACACAGATCGGACTCATAGTGATTCTGTTTTCCGTCTTCTGAGCGCTGGGCTTATAGGTGCACGCCACCACACCCAGTCTCAGTGTGCCCTGGGAGCTGGGCTGGTGTGGCAGGCTGGGGATCAAACCCCTGGCCCCTGTGTCTGCCTAAGCAGGTGCTTTAATCTGCTGAGCTATGTGGCTGGCCCTAGCTCTCCTTTTTAAATATGCCATATCAATCTTTCTTTTTAATACTTTAAAAAAATTATTTTAATTGAAGTGCTTTATTTTTTTTTTCATAAGTTTATTGAGAAACAAATAGCAATGAGACAGTTTCAAACCAAATTGCTAGGACAGTTTCAATAATTGACACATTGCATACTTTCTTCCTAGTGGTTAATTGCTGTACAAGATGCGGACTTGATATCCTATTTACAAACACTATCTTTTTTTTTTTCAATTTCAACGTGTTTTTATTTCACTTGACATCACAAACAAAATGACATCACATTAAACACTATCTTTTTAATACTTTAATATTGTTTCAATTCTTTTTTTTTTTTTTTTTTGCGGAACCAGGGATTGAACTCAGGACCTTGTGCTTGCCAGGGAAGCGCTTATTCCACTGAGCCATCTCCCCAGCCCCCCACCTTGTTTCAATTCTTTAAGCTATTTTGAGCACCTTTTCCTATTCGTTCACGCTATGAACAACCAGTGAAGAGTAAGAAGGAGGAAGAGAGGGCTGGGGAGGTGGCTTGGCAAGCATAAGGACCCGGGTTTGATCCCAGCACTGCATGCCATGCCCACTCCCGATGCTGAGCTGGCCACCAAAACCAGGCCTGGTGACACACAGCTGTAATCCCAGTGCTGGATGGGATCTTTGTTCAGATTTCTTCTGAGATAGGTGGCAGTCGGGGCTTAGAGGGGCTGACCGCAGAGGCAGTGGGGTCCTGGAATCCAGAACCCCTTAGAAGTTCTCCTCAGAACCTCTTTCTTTTTTAATTGTTTCAACTGGTACAGTGGCTCTTCCTGCACAGCAGAGAAAAATTTGTCCATTTCAGAAGGAAATTTTGAAACAGCTGTTGAGAGGGCTGTTCAAGCTGGCTCTAGCCACTCCCTGTTTTAAATCCTGCCTGGGGCTGTCACTTCCTGGATTTCTTCCTTGTTTAAGTGCAAGTAATTTAAAAAACTGTACCTGAAGACCTGAGCAGAATAAATAGCATTTAAAATTTAATTGAAGAGACTGTGACCGGCTCTGTTCTGCCTTTGGGGGATGCAAGAGTTGTTCCCAATTGGCTCCATTCTGTTGAAGTAGGACCACCAAGGGGCCAGGGAGATGGATCAGTGGAATAAGCACTTCCCTGGCAAGCGCAAGGGCCTGAGTTCAATCCCTGGTTCCGCCAAAAAAATAAAAATATAAAAAAAAATAAGATGAAGTAGGGCCACTGAGGGCCTCAGAACACAAATGAAGCTGTCCGAGGGCTCAAGTGGCTAAGGGAACTTTGCTTGGGGGACAGTTACATCCCTGTCTCCTGGGAGTCAAAGGATTCTGTCAGGCCAGGAAGTGCCTTAGCCCCCTTCTCCGTAAGGAGTCAGTGGGCTCCAGTGTGGAGACTTAAGCCCCAGGGACCTTCTTCTGTGTCTCCGCAAGCAATGGTGGCGTCACCCTAGGGTTGGACAGAGACGTCTGTCCAGTCTCCAGGGATACCTTGTGGGGCCCTTGGGTCTCCTGCATGGAGCACTGTCTTAAGGAGTCAAGGCCTAGTTGTCTCCTCCCAGGCATAGGACCCAAGCCGGGGGTTGGGAAACCACTCAGATGTCACCAACGGCCATCCTTCTAGGCTGTGTTGTTTTTCAGTTTAGTTCTCCCCGCACCCCCTCCATCAGAGATCGAATTCAGGACCTTGTGCTTGCCAGGTAGGTGCTTGTGCCCCTGAGCCATCTCCCCAGCCCCTAGGCTGTATTCTTGATGAGTATAAAAGGTTTGAGCTGAAAATCTGAAACAGGAACAGCTAGTCTAGGAACTGCAGTGCAGTTTGGATTCAAGACAGACTGCAAGGGGGCAAAAGGTGGGCACAGGGTGGCAGTTTAAATTATGAGAGTACTGGTGCAGCAGTGCGTGCCTGTAATCCCCGCATTCAGGAGGCTGAGGCAGGAGGGTCACTGTGAGTTCAAGGCCAATCTAGGATACAGAAGTGCGTTCAAAGCCAGCCTGCACTACACAGAGAAACCTTGTCTCAAAAAACAAACCACCAGACCTGACAGGTTCCAACCCAAGTACAAACCATTAAATTATGACCCTGATTAAACATGGCTGAATCCCCCAAACAATAGGTTTTTGTTATGACCACCGACTATGCCTCCTTCTCCCCCGCCCCAGTCCTGGATACAACTCCCTGTTACCTTTCCTGCACTGACAGGTAGCCCCCACTCAGCTCCTTGTGTGTCGCTGAACCTGCCCTCCAACTCCACCCCCAGCAAAGGTTCATCCAGCCTTCCTTTGCCTCCCACCTGAGGATCCGCGCCATCTCCCTGCAGTCCTGTGTCCTCGGGGCCCATAACGGCTCCCTCCCCGTTTCTTTTACTTCTGCTTCCCTGCTATGCCAGAAAAACCCAGCAGAAACTATTCTCCAGTGATAGTATTTCTGCTTAAAATATAAAATATAAAAGGCTTTTGTGATTCTTCATCGCAGGACTGGCTCAAAAACTTCAACTTGTCTCTCAGGGGAGTGTGGGTCTCTCGGATCTGTTTGGTGATATTGGTTTCTTCTAAATTCTCTTTATAGTCTCCAGGCCAATAAATCAGGTTCTTCTTTCAGTTATAGTCATGTAAGAGGCTTGGGCTGGTGAGATAGCGGACTAAGCACTTGCTTAGGCAAGGGCAGGGACTAGGGTTCGATTCCTGGCACCACATGCTGTGCTGGTCCCACCCTCAGGCACACTGAGTTGGCCACTGAATCAGGTATGGTGGTGCATGCCTGTAATCTCATTGCTGGGGAGGCTGAAAACAGGAGGATCACCATGAGTCCGAGCTGGGGCTGGGGAGATGGCTCAGTGGAATAAGCGCTTCTTGGCAAGTGCAAGGGCCTGAGTTCAATCCCCGGTTCTGAAAAAAACAAAACAAAAACCGAGCTGCATAGTGAGACCCTGTACCAAATACATAAATAAAAAAAAGTTGAATAAGAGGCTAGCAGCTACGCATCCTTTAAAAGGGATGGAAACCACCCTGAAGAGGCTGTTCTTCAACAGAAGCATTTTTTTTTTTTTTTAAACCAGGAACTTGCTCTTACTATGCAGGCACTTGTACTGCTAAGCCATATCCCCAGTCCTTCATCAGAACAAAACTGGGACTGTAATCCTTTTTTTTTTTTCCCTTTGGCGGAACCAGGGATTGAACTCAGGCCCTTGCACTTGCTAGGGAAGCGTTTATTCCACTGAGCCATCTCCCTGGCCCCTAAAAATATTTTTTATTTATTTACTTATTTATTTATGGAACTAGGGATTGAACTCAGGCCCTTGTGCTTGCCAAGAAGCACTTATTCCACTGAGCCATCTCCCAGGCCCTTTTTTTTTTTTTTTTTTTTTTTTTTTTTTTTGGTGGAACGAGGGATTGAACTCAGGCCTTTGCACTTGCCAGGGAAGCCCTTATTCTACTGGGCCATCTCTCTAGCCCCTTGGGACTGTAATCCTAATCATGAATTTACAACAGTGTTAAATAAGACAGGTGCTCTTTTTTTTGTTTTGTTTTTTTTCTTTTTGAGACAGGTCTCCCTATGCAGTTCAGGCTGGCTTTGAGCTCACTTTGTAGCCCAGGCTGGTCTCGAACTCCCAATGATCCTCTTGCCTCAGTCTCCCCTCGCCTCAGCTTCCTGATTGCTAGGATTCAAGATGTGAGCCCCCACACCCAGCTAGGCTCGCTGCTCTTACCAAGGAGATAAAGAGGCCTGTTGAGTCTTTCATAAATATACTAATCGGGAAAATACAGGATGGTACAAGACCTGTGGGGCGCGGTGGCACACGCCTGAAATCCCAGCACTCGGGAGGCTGAGGCTGAGGCAGGAGGATTGGTGCAAGTTCAAGAACAGCCGGGGTTACAGAGTGAGCGCAAGGCCAGCCTGCACTGCATAAAGAGACCCTGCTTCATCGGTGAGGCTGTCATTCCAATCCATTGTCTGGTGACAGACCCCTATACAGTTCTCTCCCCAATTCCGCGGGACACTAATTGTTTCTCAGTCTTAGATTTGAAAGACACAGTCTTTTTCCATCGTTCTGCACCCACACTCTCCATTTTTATTTTAATGGGATGATGCTCTAGTTTGCAGCCCCAGATATTCAGTGCAGACTACAACAGCTTCCGAAGAGACCACAGACACCCGTGGCCCAACTGCTGGCCGTTGCTTTTTCTGTGTTTAACAATCAGAACCCAGAGAAGAGGCCAAGAGAAGGCGGGGACTGTGGCTGTCAGAATCCCCAGTGCTCTGAGTTCATCCAAGTCGTACAAGGGACAAGCCAAGGACAACCGAGGATCCTGGTCCAAGGGCAAGAAGACTACAAGCTAGGAACACAGTTGTGCCAAGCTGCCGCCTGGGCCCTGCTCCAAATGGGAGGCAGCTGAAGTCCCTGCTCCTGGCACTGGAGGCCTGACTGCCCCCACTCCCAGAGAGGGTGCAGGCCCGCCGGAGCCCCAATTTCCTGCTCTCGGGGCTGCAGAGGCCCAGGGGAGCCTGCAAGGCCCTTGTGCACACACATCACCACGGCCGCCAAGGGATGCTGGGTAATCCGAGGTGTCACAGTGAGCCAGTTCATTTACGTCATTCTGTTTTGACTCTTCTCTAGAAAGCCCTCCTCTGGATCAGTAGCCATAGTTAGCATTGAGGGAACCCCAGTGAGAGATTCTTTGCAGCTGTACAAACCTAAGAAATTGTAAAGTTAACTTTGGGACCGAGACTTTAAGCCCTGACTCTCCTTCTGTCCCGAGTCTTGGAATCTAGGAAATTGATCCAAGGTGTGTAGGTGGGACTGGGCCTCAGGGCCTAAAGCAAGCAAGCTACCTCAGTCCTGAGATAAATACCCTGTCTGGGTAAGGTCAGCTGTTAGTCGCTAGGCCACCTTATGTCATGTGTTACTAACTGCAAAAGTATAAATAAATGTCAGTTTTATTGTGGGATGCCTTAGGCTTGCCTGTCAGGCACACCAGCGACCCCTTAGCCCAACTTTTGTCTTCTTGTCTTTTTCTCATTCCTGCAGCTCTTTCTCCCCAGGTAGGACCAATCACAGTGAGATTAAAGGATCCTTACATCCTTCAGGTCAGAGCTATTCTGAAGGCAGTGGATTATTTGTGAACAGCTTATCAGGTATCAGGCCATGCGCCTAGATCTCCCCGAGGTTATTACCGAAACTTTACTTTTTTTTTTTTTTTTTGGTGGAACTGGGGATTGAACTCAGGTCCTTGTGTTTGCCAGTCAAGCGCTTATCCTACTGAGCCATCTCCCCAGCCCCCGAAACTTCACTATTATTAATCCTGCTTTTTTAATGTCCAGAAGTGAGCCACTCTGTGAACAAGTGACCTTCCAGACCTATGCAAGCAGACAGGACATCAATGACCTGTCCCTCCAAAACCCTAAGAATGTGTGGTTCCCAGTGGAAGTAACCCTGTCGGTCATCCTGGCTTGAGCTGCTCCTCTCAGGGACATGCAGTCATGCAGGAATCTGCTGCTCGTGTCCAGGACAAGCATTCTTGTTCCAAAGCACAGCAGCTCCAACCTTCATCAGCAGATCAGAAAAGCTAGAAAAAGGAGCAGCACATAGAAACTGGGCTTCACCCAAAAGTTTGCCCCAAAGATCTTTGTATCTAGGGAACTGTGGCATGCTCAGGGGACTCACAGCGGGCTTCCAAAGTCTGAAGACGCCTCTTAGCAGCTGCAGATCACATGCCTTTTTAGATGGGAGATAATCTTGAGGCCAAAATTGTTATAAGATTTTCAGAATCAGATAAGGTGGAGGGAGGAAGCAAGCCAGCATTACAGAAGCAACTCCAAGCAGTTCCAAGGGACAAAGAACCAGAGGCAGCCGGAGGACCCAGGAAGGACCCAGGAAGGCCCGAGAGGGCTGATGTGGAGCCTGTCCTGTGAAGTGGTGGCCCCGCTTACCCCTGAGATAAAGGAACCATGTGCCTTCTCTCCCTACTCCTCCTTTGGGGAATGCACTGGGGTCACTAGAGTCAGAGAAAACTTCCAGAGTCCCCCTCTCACACTGAGTCCCCCTCCACCATCTAGATCTTTGCTTCCCTGATTACTAGCACCAAAAAAGTTAAAGGATTTGAGTTTTCTGAAAGATGAAAGCTTCAGAGTTGGAGAGAAGAGACTAGGAAAAGGTTGAGGGTTTTTTTTTTGGAGGGGACAAAAAGGAAGTGAGTGGTTGGGGAGATAGCTAGATGGTCTAAGCGCCTGCCTAGGAAGTGCAAGGTCCCAAGTTCGATTCCCCCGTACTGCATGCTGTGCTGGCCCTGAAACCAGGTATGGTGTTATGTGCCTGTAATCCCAGCCCTGGGGAGGCTGAGACAGAAGGATCACTATGAGACTGAGTCATGTAGTGAGACCCTGTGTCAAAAAAAAAAAAAAAAAAAGGAAGTAAACCAGTGGGCTCCTTGGTTTGAGTTATTATCCACCAGGTCCCATGGATAACATCAGTTATTGTCTGAACAACCAGCTGAACTGCATGGCTTAGCAAATGTTCCTTAGACACTCCAAAAGGAGAACCCTGGCATCATATGCAATGAGTTTAGGCCCTTTGGTTTCATGCAAAACAGAATTATAAGAGCCCCTTAGAGAACTATTATTTTTATTTTTAAATTTTTATTTATTTGGTGCAGGGTCTCGCTA
The DNA here is from genome assembly GCF_000260255.1 of Octodon degus. Classification (NCBI taxonomy): domain Eukaryota; kingdom Metazoa; phylum Chordata; class Mammalia; order Rodentia; family Octodontidae; genus Octodon; species Octodon degus. The sequence goes on along the minus strand of NW_004524590.1, from coordinate 1,754,056 downwards.
TGCAGCTGTGACTCACAGTGATCCTCCTGTCAGCCTCCCCAGCACTGGGATTACAGGTATGCGCCACCACACCCCGTTTCAGGGGCTGGCTCAGTGCACAGCCAGCATGACATGCAGTACTCAGGATCAAACCCAAGTCCTTGTACTTGCCACGCAGGCGCTTAGACCACTGAGCTATCTCCCCAGCCCAGTCCTTTTATTGAAAGAGTGGTGTAGAAACATTGTCTCCATGAGTATGGAAAGGCCAGGCCTCCCCCTGGGTCTTGGAACCAGGTTTCTGCACTGGGTGCAGGGGAGACTGCTCTAGGCAGCAGATGAGTCCGTCCTACTGCACAAATTCTAGTTCCCCTGGCCCAGGAATGGGGTCTTCTGACCTGCGGGCAGCCTAACGAGGCTGTGCACATCACACAGGATTCCTATCGACCTCTCTCCATTCTGGTTACAAGGAGCTGGTGACTAGTCCCTGGCACTGGACTGAAATTTCATATGCAAGCACTTGTCTTCTAGGGACTTGGAAGCCTCCAGCTGTTGGTGGGGGAAACCCCAAAATTTAAGGTTAAAAAATTTGCAAGGGAGAGTGTCGGGCGCCCTCCCGTCCAGCAGGAAAGCACTCAACACGATTTGTGCAGCGGAAAGCTTTAATCGTTCTCCTGAGTGGCGCGCCCCGAGAGAGCGCAGTTCCTCTCTCCGTCTTTCCTCTCTGTGTTCGTCCTTTCGCGCGGGGCGTCTTTTTTATATTATC
>NW_004524590.1:1744102-1746979 GCF_000260255.1 Octodon degus | reverse complement strand
TTCTGATGCCGCGATTCGCGGTATAGGCTCTCTACAAGTAAATACATGCACACTCCCACAGTGGGCGGTCCACGGGTCCTCACCCAGTGAACACACATGTGTAGTCACACCCGGGTGAGAGAGGGTCGAAGTGGTTAGGGCAATGGCTGCTAATCCACTGTGTTCTGCCCTTAGGGCTTGGAGTCCCCCTCCCTCTGGGGTGCCCTTGCCCTCAGATGCCTACAGGTAGTAAGCCAAAGCAGAACAAAGCACCCTTCATTTTGTATCCCTCGTCACTGTAATGGTCCTCTCAAATCCCAGAGGCAAAGCTCTCAGGTCTGCACAGGATTATGTGGCAAATGGCTCTCTCTGACAGGGTCTCATCCCTTTGCGAGACCCAGGGCACCAAGATAAATCTAGAGGGCACTCAGCTCACCCAGAAGACTGGAGCTACAGCCCTAAAGCTGAGGTCCCTGGATTCCAAGAGCAGCGGCCCCCACAAGGGAGACACCCTGGAGACATCCTTTTCTGGGAGCAGAACCAGCTCTCAGCCATGAGGTTGCCAGAGCAAGACACCAGGACAGAGACAGTAATGAACGCAGCCACCAGGAAGGCTGCCGGGAAGCCTTCAAAGCTAGCCTGCTCCCTTTGTGCGGACCACTCCCTCCGAGTGTCCCTCTCGAGTTCCCTCCATGGGAGTCCTTTCCTGTTTTTCCTCTAACTTTTCTAATTAAAGCATCTTTCTGTAAATCTATGCTGTACCTTTAACATTCATTTCTACTAAAGCGAGGACTCACACTAGCCAGAGACACGGGCAGGGCCATATGCTCCAGCATGCTGTGCACCTGGGCCTCAAGGTGACAGTTTTGACTAGGGTTTGGTGGCACAGGCATGGAGGACTGAGCACCAGCACCTGACTGCTTCACCTCGCCCTCCCTCTCATGGAGGTCTGGCTGGCACCAGCTCCAACCGCAGGGGCACGGCAGGGCTTGCCAGCTGCCACGCTCCGTCCTCTCACCTCTATAGCATAAACTCAGCTGTGATCAAAGAGCTCACGAAAAACAAAGACTTTTTTTTCTATTATTTATTTATTTATTTATTTAATTTTATTTAAGACTCTTATTGCTCAGGAAATCTCAAAGATTAAAGATTCTCCCTAGGGCCAGCGAGATAGCTCAGTGGTCTAAAGTACCTGCTTAGGCAAACTTAGGCAGGCGCAGGGGGCTGTGGTTTGATCTCTGGCACCACACGCTGCACCAGCCCTGCCCTCAGGGCGGGCTGAGCTAGCCAAAAAAAATATTTATTTTATTTTTATGTATTTAGTACAGGGTCCGCAGGGTCTCACTACACAGATCAGATTCGTAGCGATCCTCCTGTTTTTCAGCCTCCCAAGTGCTGGGCTTACAGGCACGCGCCACCATGCCCAGTCTCAGTTCCAGTCTCAGTGCACCCTGGGCCAGGGCCGGCATGACAGGCCAGGGATCGAACCCCAGTCCCTGCATCCCTGCATCTGCCTAAGCAGGGGCTTCAATCCACTGAGCTATCTGGCCAGCCCTAGTATATATAGAGATAGAGATAGAGATAGAGATAGAGATAGAGATAGAGATAGAGATAGAGATAGAGATAGATAGAGATAGAGATAGAGATAGAGATAGAGATAGAGATAGAGATAGAGAGAGATAGAGAGAGATAGAGATAGAGATAGAGATAGATATATATATAGATATATAATTTTTTTTCATTCTCCTGAAGAATGAGAACAAAGCACAGTGTCCTTCCCCACCCTTCCCCACCCCAGTCCTGGGGACTGATCCCAAGGCCTTTATGCTAAACTACTTCCTCGGCCTTTATTTTTTAATTTTGAGATGAGTGCTCGCTAACTTAGTAAGTTGCCCGTGCTGGTTTGGAACATGGAATTCTACCCTCAGCCTCGCAGAGTGCTGATTACAGATGTGTGCCAACCCCCTGCTTGCTCCTCCCTGAAGGTGGATGAGCGAGGCGAGGTAAATGTAAGCTAATGAGCCATGTATGACTAGGTTTGAGTCAGACACTCCTCGGCCAAGCACGATGGCACATGCCCAAGTGATTATCGTGCTATATACAGAGCTGAGCAGGGATCTGATCTAAAATTTAGGGTAATGAAAGGGACAAAATGAAGCCAGAGATGCCAGCATTTATCTGCCTTTAGGTACCCTTGGAACACCCACAGGCCCTGCATTAAGTCCCTGTTGTAACATGGGTCTGACCAAAGCCAAAGTAACTGGTAGCCTACAAGAAGACGAGATTAAGACACAGGTAGCCCAGAGACCAAAAGGTCACTGAGGTAGGAGGGGAGAAATTAAGATAAGTAAAAAAGAGATGAGGAAAATCATACTTTTAAAAGTGAAAAGCTGAAGCTTCAGGACACAAGCCCATATTATTATTTTTTTCCTTTCTCTTCTCCCAGAACAAAGTAAGTGTGAGGGGGGAGAAGTGGGGAGGGGGGCACGGAAGATAGCTCGGTGAACTAAGCACCTATTTAGGCAAGCGCAGGGACCAGGATTCCATTCCCGGTACCACATGCCGTGGCAGCCCCGCCCCCAGGCACGCTGAGCTGGTGACTGAGTCCCGGCGTGGTGGCACACACCTATAATCCCATTGCTGGGGAGGCTGAAAACAGGAGGATCACTACGAGTCTGATCTGTGTGGTGAGACCCTGTACAAAAAAGTAAATAAAATAAAATAAAAATAAATGTGAGCTCTCAGCAGCCGCTGGAGACGACTCCTGTAAGGAGGTGCTGGAGTGCGGCCGGAGTTGGCAGGAAGGACGGTGACCGAGCCTGCTTGCTGTGGTGCCCAGCTGGCAGAACCAGCCATGAGCTGCACCCCAGTCAAGATCTGTGAAGGAAGGGGTCTGGC
>NW_004524590.1:1742639-1743352 GCF_000260255.1 Octodon degus | reverse complement strand
TTTTTATTTCCAAGTGGCCCTCTTTCACCTGTGAATGGGCCACATTTTCAAATGTAAAAGTGGCTTTCCCTGTAAGTGGCCCATTCACTTCTCTGGGGAGTGACCCTGCACCCCCACCATACCCAGACTGAGACTCAGTTGACAAACTCTACAGAGTTCCACTGCCAAAACCAAACATATCCCTGGGTCCAAGCAGTAGTGCATTTCATTTTTTTTTTTTTTTTTTTTTTTTTTTTTTTGGTGGAACCAAGGATCGAACTCAGGCCCTTGCACTTGCCAGGGAAGCGCTTATTCCACTGAGCCATCTCCTCATCCCCAATGTGTTTCATTCTGAGTGTTTATGTGCCAAAATTTCCTCTTACAATCCTTCCCATGCTTCTTACTGATGCATCCTGAAGGTGGTTCTTTGTTTGTTTTCCCCACGAGGGGAGTCAACAACTCTCCAAACAGGCTATGTGTAGGTGCATTAAATTCTTTATTTCAGCTTCGGGAACCTTCACAGTCCCTGCCTGGGCATATTATCCCTTCCAGCCAGGTGGGTGGAAAAGAGGCACTGGAACTGTGGCACTCACTGGGCAATCCAGCCAAAGGTTTTCAATGTGTGCTACCCAACTTCTGTTCTCTCCTTGATCTCTGAAGCATGATTCGGCTCTTCTTTCCTTCCTTTTTCTCTCTCCTGTAGAGAGCCTATACCGCGAATCGCGGCATCAGAA
>NW_004524590.1:1729596-1737551 GCF_000260255.1 Octodon degus | reverse complement strand
AGACAAAACTGCCAACTGTAGTGATGCATACCAGCCCGAGCTATATGATGGTTTCAAGGCCAGCAAGATCTTACCTCAGTAGAACCAAGAAAAAAATAGTATTATTCAGATGATATCCACATTAAGTTTCAGAGGCAATTATGTCTGAATTATAAAGGTCAGCGATCACATCCGGGAGGTACCTGCAGGTCTCCACACGCAGTACTCACTCGCTGAAATTGTCGGCCAGCTCTGCTCCTCAGGTGAGAGCACAAAGGAATATGCAAATGAGCACACTGGACAGAAGGCGACAACCATGGGGTGGGGTGGGGTGGGGCAGAAGGGTGCCGGGGAAGCACAGCTTCCTGTTTGGGGATCCGAGTGCGGTGTCTTGCCCTCCGGGCGAGTCGCAGGGCTTATTAGTGCTCAGCGTCCTCCTGATGAAGTACCATTATTCCTGTTTCTTTCTTTTTTTTTTTCGGAACTGGGGATTGAACTCAGGCCCTTGCGCTTGCCAGGGAAGTGCTTATTCCAGTGAGCCATCTCCCCGGCCCCTATTATTCCTGTTTCCATCCAGAAAGATCCCTAAGGCCACCCATGCTCACAGTGGCCCACGAGAGGTGACTGTCTCACAGGCCCTGTGCCCTCAGCGGCCTCATCCACTGCTGAAGTCAGCTGCCGAGTGAACTGTTGCCCAGCAGGCGGGGAGAGGCAGGCGGGGCTCCCTCCCCGGATGCGGCCACCGCCACGCGGGGCTCCCTCCCTGGCTCCCCCTTCCCCTCCTCTTCCTGCGGACGTGAGGCGAGCAGCTTTTCCTGCGTGTGCACTCCACCACATCTTTCTGCCTTGGAGCCCGCTGACACTGGTCTGTGAGCTTGAGCTAAGATAAACCTCGCCTCCTCTACATTGTGGGGTCAGGTATTTGTCCCATTAACAAGGAAAGTGACTAGGCCAGAAGCTGATTGGTGAGCGGTCAGGAGGAAATGGCGCACGTGCGACCCCTGTATGGCGGCGCCAGCCGGCATACACCTGGGACCCTGGTGAGGGGGTGGTAGTGACTTGGGAGCCCCACTTCAGCCCTGTCAAGCTGAAGCCTCAGCCAAGTGACCCCTTCACAGCGCGGTCTGTGACGGCTGCAGTGACAGGCAGGATCCAGCAGACAGGCAACAGTCAGCTGCAGAGGCAGGGCCTGTGGGGCTGGCGCTAAGCATCCCTTGGCTCATGCCTCCTGTGTTGCTCTAGAAAGTGAACTTTCCAAGAAACGCCGCTCACAGTTCACCTTCAAGGAACGTCAGAGGTCCAGTTGCCATGCGCTTTCATTAAGCTTATTGCTGGTGACGGCGCTGCCAAGACAGTCGTGCCAGCCTAGCCTTTCTGGGCGACCTCAAAAATTAAGCTAACAGCAAGTTTATGTCTCGTGGAAGCCGTTCCCATCTTTGACCTACCGCAGGAGCCAAATGCAGCCCCTCCTGCCTCGTCTCAGCCTGGACATCTCAAGACACTTGACTGCAAATTAGACCCATGAAAATTCAGATGCCTCTGAGGGCACATGGCTGTACCCCAGCGCTCAGGAAGCTGGGAGAGGGGGGTGGCATGAGTTCAAAGTCAGCTTGGACTGCATGGGGAGATGGCATCTCAGAGCCCAGACAAACAAGAAGATGCCTCTTACTTACACTGTTCATTCAAGAGGTCAGTTGCACAGCTCCATTCTCGTGGAAGCAGATTACGGGGCGCCACCATGTCTGCTGCTACCAGCCACACTTGCTCAGGCCTTGCTGCAGAGCAGACAGAACGGTGGGTGGTTTCTGATGCTTCTTCAACAACGTTTTCTAAAATGTAACGTCTCAGTTACCTTATAGCTGCTGAGACTCACTGCCCAAAACCCACACCTTAAAGAAAGAAAGGCTTCTTTCGGCTCGCAGTTTGTAGAGCTTCAGTCTAAAGTCAGCTGGTCCAAGGCTGGGCCGGGTGCCAGCGCTGCTCAGGGCAGGGTAGCAGGAAGCAGAGATGAGGGAGGCGAGGGAGGCAGACCCTTCAGGCCAAGCCCACCGCCTCCTACCAGGCCGCAGGTCCCAGCAGCACCCCAACTGTCAACCCACCAGTGGGTGACTCCAGGGATGAGCATCACATCCCCACGATCCAGCTGCCTCCCACAAGCACCTGCGGCTTTGGGGTTCATCTAGATGTAACTGTACCACTTGGCCACCAAGTGAGGAGGGGCGCCCCAGCAATAATTCCTATCTCCCTCTTGCAAAGGCTGAGAGGCCACACAGCACCGTGTGCTAGGTAGACAAGGGCCACAGGATGCTCTCCTAGGACATACGCATCTAAGAAGGGGCTGGGGCCGTTAGCTCAGCAGCATAAACACCTGCCTGGCAAGCGCAAGGTCCTGAGTTTGATCCCTGGTATGTAAAAAGAAAAAAAAAAGGAAGTGCCCGAGGCTGGAGCCAGACAAATGTGCTGTAGGGTGTACGTCTACGTTGCTTTCATCTTCGAAGAGGAGAGGATAGTAGTAATAATCCTCATTCGCAATTAAAGGCCTTTGGTGGGCTGGCCCCGAGAAGGGATAGCAGGACCCCGAGGCGCTGCAGAGGAAGGCTGCTCAGAGCAGGGCAGCCAGGAGAGGACGAGCCAGGCAGGGAGAGCCACCCCAGCCCCGCTCCTGACTGCAAGCGGAAACAGACAGTGAGAAGCATGTCACCCGGGATTTGGAGGCAGATTTATTTAACATAGAGAAAATCATGTCAGGGGCTCTCCGGTGGTCTGGGGCCTCCATGGAGGTTGTGAGCAGAAGGCGCCCAGCAGCAGAGTACTTCGCCGTCCTGGCTTGGTTCTTGAGTACGCGTCACCGCGTCACGAGAGCAGCTGTTTCTAGGAAACAGAAGTGAAAGGACCTGGATCCGGAACCGTTACCTGGGCAGCTGGCGGGCCCAGGCCGGCTGCGGCGGCCTCTCCGTCCCCGCAGCACCTGGCGGGAGCGCCACGCCCCGACCCGTGACCGACCGCCTCCCCGAGCGCGCCACCGAGTGCCGCCCAAGGCCACCTCCTGCCGCGCTTCAGCACCACGCGCGGGCCGCGAGGAGGCCTGCAGAGCGGCTGGAAGGACCTCGGCGCTTCCTAAACCCAACGGGAGGAAAGCAGGGGCTCCGTGGCTTCCTGCTGGTGCACACCGGCTCAGAACGAGTCTCTCTGAAGTGGTTTGTTTGTGATGCTTGCCTAGACAGGCGCTCCACTACATCTCAATCTGGGCTTGAATTTGCAATCCTCCTGCCTCAGTGTCCCAAGTAGCTGAGAGAACAGGTGGGAGCCAACACATAAGGGAAAGTGGGGAAGAAGGAAGGAAAGAAGGAAGGAAGGAAAGTATGTTTATCTTTTTCCATTTATTCTTTTTTTTTTTCTTTCTTTCTTTTTTCTGTATTTAGGACAGGGTCTACAGGTTGTACAGGGTCTCACTACTAGACTGGACTGGTAGTGATTCTCCTGTGTTCAGCCTCCCAAGTGCTGGGATTACAGGCACATGCCACCACACCCAGTCTCAATCACCTCAGCGCTCCCAGGGGCTGGGATGACCCACCAGGGATTGAACCCCAGCCTCTGTGCTCTGCCGGAGCAGGTGCTTTAGTATGCTGAGCTATCAGGATGGCCCTCATTTATTCATTTTTGCTCATTCATTTATTCACATTTTTGGTAATACACACCTTTAACAGGAACCACCTTGGGAGAGGTTGTGTGTGTGTGTGTGTGTGTGTGTGTGTGTGCATTTTTCTTTTCTTTCTTTCTTTTTTTTTTTTGCGGAACCGAGGATTGAACTCAAGCCCTTGCGCTTGCCAGGGAAGCGCTTATTCCACTGAGCCAGCTCCCCGGCCCATGTGTGTGCATTTTTCTTAAGACTTTTTGTGATTGGGTCTTGCTTTGCAGTTCAGGCTGACCTTAAACTCACTATGTAGCTGGGGCTGGCCTTGAATTCAGGCTGCTCGCCCTGCCTCAGCTTCCCAAGTGCTAGGATTAAAGGCGGGTGCCACACCATGTCCCACTTCATTCATTCATTTATTGTTTTGAGACAGAGTCTTGCTCTTTATGCCAGGCTGACCTCAAATTCATGACCTTCTTCCTCTATTGGCTGGTTGATTGATTGATTGTTTTGAGCCACTTTTGCTATGGAGACAAATTAATGACCTTCCTGCCTCAGCCTCTGGCATAGCTGAGATTATAGTGTGCACCATCACACCCAGTGCTCTCCCTGATTTTTAGAAAGGAAGAAAATCTTCTTGCGTCTCACTTCAAGTCTGTCATAACTTGCATAAATATTCCTGACAGAAGACAGAAGCACAATTCATAATAGCTAAGTTTTGGAAGCAGTTTATATATATGTCCACCCACAGATGAAAGAAAATGTATTTATACCTGGGGGCCTGCTACTCTGCCATGAAGAAGGTGGAACTTGAGTCATTCATCGGTAAAAGGGTGTACCCTAAGACCATAAGATTAAGTGAAATAAATCAAACACATAACTTTAAAATAGCACATGGTTTGTCTTATATGGGAAACTTTAAATAAGAAGCAAACAAATGCTAGATAATAGGGAGTAGATCTCTCTCTGTCTCTGTCCGTCTGTGTCTGTCTGTCTGTCTGTCTTCTCTCCCCCCACCCATTTCTCTCTTTTGAGGCAGTGTCTCATTACTTAGCTCAGGCTGGCATGAAATTCATAGCAATCCTTCTGCCTCAGCCTCCTGAGTTCTAGGATTACAGGTGTGTGCCATTAAGCCAGGTGGGAGATCTTTTTCACAGGGAAAGGGGGAAAAAGAGGTGGAGGGAGGAGAGGAAAAGGGGACCAGGGGTGAAAGAGAAGGAGGGAGGCAGGGGATAAAAAAGGATTAAAATATGTTACAAATTTGTAACAACTGCCCCTGATAAATATAATCAGACTGGGGAGATAGCTCAGCAGTCTAAACGCCTGCCTGGCAAGCGCAAGAACCCAAGTTCAGTCCCCAGTACCACATGCCATGCCGGCCCTGGTGCACTGTGCCACCCTGAAATGGTGTGGGGGTTCACATCTGTAATCCCGGTGCTGGGGAAGCTGAGGCAGGAGGATCACTGCAAGTCCAAGTTGCATAGTGACACCCTGAATCAAATACATAAATTAAAAAAGAAAGAAAGAAAGAAAGAAAGAAAGAAAGAAAGAAAGAAAGAAAGAAAGAAAGAAAAAGAAAAGTGTTTGAACAGAGCCGGGCATGGTAAAAGAACGAATATAGTGAAAATGCCCATATTTCCAAAATTGTTATACAGATTTAAGGCAATCCTAATCAAAATTCCAACAGTGTACCTCACAGAATTAGAGAAAAATTGTTTAAAAAAAAGAATTAGAGGGGCCGGGGAGATAGCTCAGTAGAATAAATGCCTGCCTGGCAACTTCAGGGTCCTGAATTCAATCCCTGGTACCACCAAAATGAAAAAAAAAAAAAAAAAAATTAAAGAAATTCCCAAAATTCATTTGGAGCTGGAAGAGACCCAGAAAGGCAATCCTGGGCCACAAAAGCAAACTGGGAGGCATCATAATCCCGGACTTGACATTATACTGCAAAGCTACTGTGGTAAGGACAGCATGGCGGGCAACCCACTTGGAACTCTCTGTCACCGAGGAGCTGTTCCCTTTCTGTAATAAAATTTCCTCCTCTTAACCTTCTGTCGTCCTTAGAAGTCATTCTTTAACGTTGGGGCGTGACCTCCGAGTATCCAGCGTCTCGCATCTCCCCTGTATCGTGTTGGAGATCCCGCTGAGACACCTGAAGGGAGGCAGGAGTTTGCTTTCATTTCATGGCAGCTCTCAAATATTTCAGCTGCATTCTGGACTGTGACTCACTTTGGTAATCAAAATTGTCATCCCTGAACTTTATGCCTTGTCTTTGTCGGTTCTTTGGTCTTGTCTGTTTTATGCATTGTCTTTTGTTAAAATTATGATACATTTAAATTGAGAACAAGGGAAGAGTATGATGTTTCTTTGATGGGGCGTTCTACTCCTGTTTGTATAGCTGTAGTTTGGACTTAGTTGCTGAACTTACTAGCGCTCCTGGTCCAACCTGTTTGACTTGTGGGACAGCTGCGGTTTGTTACAGTGACAGGCATGCTAGGGAAATGTACTATTAGAGCCCAAATGGGCTCTGATATGAAATGCTGCAAAATGCGTCTATGAAATCTAGCTTATATTTAAAGGATGTGCATGCTTATTAGTAAATCAGGAGACCCTAATTGCCAGTTAAAAGGCAATAGGCTGGCAGCTGTTATTCAGACTCGAGAGACAGGTTTCACTGGAACACACTGGCCCTTATCCACCTCGACACTTGAGAGGGAACGTTGGGCCAGGCCACAGCTCTGCCTCTGGAAAGCCTGCCGCCATGGCTGTGCAGGCCTTGGGGAGGCGTCCATAGGGAAACCGTAACACAGTCTTGGCACTTGAGCCCGTTGTGAGCAATACAGTGACTATGAGAACTGATCTCGACAAACAAAAGGGGCTCGGGACAGAGCTCAGTGCAAAGGTCCTGAGTTCAGTTCTTAGCACTGTGACGGGGTCGGGGGTGCTGGAGGCTCCTCCTCCAGGTAGTTTCTAGGTTCTTTCTGTTGAGCAAAGAATTGGTCAAGACAAGCACAAACAGTAGCAAAGTTTTATTAAAGTTGGGGAAGGAAGCAGGCTCTGTAGAGCAAGTTTGGGCCCAGTAGAAGTAGAAAAAGAAGTGCACCCCAGAGAGCACACAGCAGCAAAAACTCAGTCTGTGCTGTCCTTTCTCTATCACCCTCTTCTCAGGTGGCATCAGGTCTAGGCCTTCTGTGGAAAACCTACTCGAGTTCTCGCGAGAAGTGTGTGTGCAGGGCTCCGGGAACTGTTCTGTACGTGCGTCCTGGGATCTTGGAATTAACAGCTCACACCTGCTTCCCCAGGGAGCTTTGCAATGCCCTAATTGTCTCAATATTGAAGAAAAAGAAAAAGAAAAACCTACAATAATAAGAAAAGACCAAAAAAACCCAAACCGTAAAAACCTCATGCAATACAGGTGGGGTGGCACACCCCTATAATGCTAGCATTTGGGAGTCAGGAGCAGAAGGAGTGAAAATTCAAGTTCTACCTGAGATATATAGACTCTGTCTCAAAACTAAAAAAAAAGAAGGAAAGAAAGGAAGAACAAGCAAAGGTGGAGGAGATAGCTCAGTGTGAAAGCAAGTACCAGGACAAAAACCACAGGTGGTCTCTTTCATTCCTTTTTGTTTGGCCCGCTCAGCCTGCCCTGCAGGCAGGGCTGGCCTGGCATGTGGTGCTGGGGCTGAACCACGACCCCCTGCACCTGCCTAAGTGGGTGCTTTAGACTGCTGAGCTATCTCACCAGCCCAACATGGGATCTCTTCCAGAAGGAACCATTTTGTTCAGGGAACTTCAGTCTATGTTCCTGGGTCTTGGTTACTCATGTTTGGTTCAGAATAAACAATTTTTAAATTTCAGATTTATTTTTCTGTTGGCAATGGTCTCAGCCACTGATTTTTTGTTTTGTTTTGTCTTACTGAAACAGCATCTTGCTACATAATTCAGGGTGAGCTTGGATTCACTATGTGGCCAGGCTGTCCTTGAACTCACGGTGATTCTCCTGTCTTAGTCTTCTGAGTGCTGAGAGTACAGGTGTGTTCCGCCACACCTGGCTACTTTACTTTTTTTTTTCTTTTCTTTTGGCAGAACCAGGGATTGAACTCAGGCCCTTGCGCTTGCCAGGGAAGCACTTATTCCACTGAGCCATCTCACTGGCCCCAACCTGGCTACTTTAATTTTTAATTTTATTTATTTAATTTGAGACAGGGTCTTTCTGTGTATTTCAGGCTGGTCTAGAACTCACTGTGTAGCCCAGGCTGACCCTGAGCTTGCAGCAAACCTCCTGCCTCAGCCTCTGGAGTGCTGTGATTATAGGTATGTGCCACCAGGCCTGACTTCTTCTTTT
>NW_004524590.1:1721591-1729316 GCF_000260255.1 Octodon degus | reverse complement strand
ATGTGGTGCTGGGGATTGAACCGCGGTCCCTGTGCTTTGCCAAGCTTGTTTCAAGTAGGTGCTTTAGACCACTGAGCCATCTCTCCAGCCCCTCTTCTTCTTTTTTTTAAGCTGGAGATATAATTTACATATTATAAATTCACCTGTTTAAAACTTACAATTCAAAAAAAATTTTACAGTTCCCGGCCATATCCCAGGGAGTATAGCTCAGTGGCACAAGCACCTGTCTGGCAAGTGCAAGATCCTGAGTTTGATTCCTAGTACAGAAAAATAAACAAAAATAGGGACTGGGGAGATAGCTCAGTAGAATAAGCGCTTGCCTGGCAAGCATGAGGGCCTGAGTTCAGTCCCTGGTTCTGACAAGAAAAAAATAAAATAAAATAAAAAATGTTTACAGTTTAATGCATTTCAGTACATTTCCAAATTTTGCAACTACATGAAAATCCAACATCAGAATATTTTCATGGCTCTAAGAGGAATTTCCTGGCCACTAGCAGTCATTTTCCACAGGCTTCTCACTTGTCCCCTCCCGCCACTGCCTAGACCCAGTATTCTGAGCACTTCTTACCAGCAGGAGCCGCACACTTGGCAATGGCTTCTGCAGCTCTCTCCGCACTCTAGGTCTCCCACGTTGTGCTCACGGGCGGGCGGGCGGGCGGGATTTTCTCCCTTCCCATGATGAAATAGTATCGGTGGGCTGGCTTTGTACAGCACTCCATTAGCTCATGGAGACCACATCGTTTCTCCTTTGAGGTCAGACGCAGGAGTGCTCGTGCACAATTTGGATTTTGCTTTGGTGTTTGAGGCAGCATCTCTGTGTTGCCCAGCCAGACCTGAAACTCCTGGGCTCAAGTAGTACAGGGTCTTGGTACGCAGGCTCCTGGTACAGGGTCTTGCTACGCAGCTCAACTCTTAGTGATCCCTCTGTCTCAGCCTCTCCAGCGCTGGCGTTCCAGGTGTGCACCATCAGGCCTGGTTTCAGGGTGAGCATGACATGCAGTACTAGGGACCAAACCCAGGTCGATTTGCGGGGCAGGCACTTAGACTGCCGAGCTATTTCCCCGGCTGGACTCAGTTTAGATGATCCCCATTTTTTTTTTTAAATTATTTATTTATTTATTTTTTATTATTTTTTTTTATTTATTACATTTATTTATTGTATGTGTGTGTGGCCAGCTCAGCCCACCAGGGGGCGGGGCTGGCTGGCATGTGGTGCTGGGGGATCGAACCGCGGTCCCTGTGCTTTGCCAAGCTTGTTTCAAGTAGGTGCTTTAGACCACTGAGCCATCTCTCCAGCCCGATGATCCCCATTTTGTTGGCAACATCCAATGCATCATAATCGGGAGCCAGTGAACATAATCCCTTCTTGTCTCCATCAGGCCCGATTAGCAAATTGACCTTGGCAACATTGATGTCATGGAGCTTCTTTACAGCTTGTTTAATTTGGTGCTTATTGGCTTTGACATCCACAGTGAACACAAGTGTGTTGCTGTCCTCAGTCTTTTTCATGGCCAACTCTGTGGTCAGGGGAACTTGATGGCAGAGTGGTTGTTCTAACCTGACCAAAGCGCCGCTATCCTGTTCCATGTGCGCCATCTTAGTGAACCGTGTCAGCGGCTGTAAAATGTGCCTGTCTCCCAAAACTTCTGTTCCTGTAAGCTGTGCTGCAAGCCCTGCCCTCGCCCCACCCTTAAATTCCTAGAACTTCTTCAAACCCTAACCATATTTAGTCTCAGCAGCTGCCGTGTCTTCCTGAACTCCCTAAGTTGTACCCCGCCTGTTTTGCGGTTTTAAGCTTTATAAACCCCACGCTCCCCCACCTTCGGGGCGCACTTAGCCACTTTGTGCAGGGTGTTGCCGCTGGGTACCAGCTAAAATAAAGCGCTTTTTAAACTTTTGAGCCTACTTCATTTTTGAGTTACAACAGTGGTCAAGCTTGTTTCTCCTGGGGGCGCTCTTCTGGGGGTATCGGGGCTGCCTCCAGAGCAGCAGTGTCTTGGGACAGTGGAAGGTGGGTGACATTCGTGTCTTCTTCTTTTTGTGGCTGTGGATGCCTTTCAGCATGGGCTTCTTGGCCTTCACAGCTTTTGCTTGGGCTCCAGCTTTGGGAGGGGCAGGGGCTTCCTTCTTTGCCTTCAGCGCCATCTTCGTAAAAAGCTTGACGTATATTTTGAAGTGTTAAAGTCTTAAGTGGATAAAGCCCCATGTGTCGATTTCTCTTCTATCATATGTGTTCAGTGTGTTGTATCCGGGCGAGAAAGTGCTGCCCAGCGCGGCAGTTTGCGCAGGGCTCAATCCCTTAGATCAGCGCGCAGCGTGACTATTCTTTTGCCAAGGGACAGCCTGCACCTGCCCGCAGTGGCTGTGAGAAGTCGCTCTCCCCTGAGCTTCTTGGCGGCAGGCCTGCATCCCTGCCCTCTTGGTGTCCGAAGAGCTACGCACCCTTAACCTTCAGGAATGTACGGCGTGGTCTGCCCAGCGACTGCGCTCCTCATTGTTTTCCTTTCTATACCCTTTTCACTTTTACACTTTCTATAGACTTTTGTTTTTCGTTTTTTCCCCAGACAGCCCCTGTTTGCCCAGGCTGGCCTGGGACCCTGGGCTGTACAGCCCTCCTGCCTCTGCTCAGCCTCGGGAGTCCTGTTTGGCTTCAAATTTGTAATCTTTCTGCCTCAGCTTCCCAAGTAGTTAGAGATTTCAAGTGTTGGGTACTGCACCCAGCTGAAGAGGAATTTGCAGAAAAAGAACTGAGGCTGGGGATGTAGCTCAGAACCTGCCTGGCAGGCTGGGGGCCTGAGCGTGGTACCTGGTACCAAAAATAAAAAATCAGAAAGAAACTAAGGTCTCCTGTGAAAATTGAGGAATTTTTTAGTCCTTTTTAAAAAGCACTCCCTACTCAGTACTGGGGAGGGAATGCAGGGCCTCTTGCGTACTAGGTATGCCCTCAGCCACTGAGCACTTTAAATTCAAGCAAAATAAAATGTACTGCTGTTTCCACTAAAGGTGGCTCATCCAGTGCTATCCGTGGTGTGAGGTGACCCAGCCGCTACCTCTGCTATCTTTTCATTGCCCAGCAATGCCTAGAATTCCAAGTACCAAATGTTAAAATTGATATAAAGTTCTGTCTAAGTGGGGAACTTGGATAACGTCTACTTTGTTCTTTTCTGAGTGGGTTATAGTTTTAAAATAGTGAATGGGTATAATTTTTATATAAAAATGAAATCATGACTTTAAAAACATTATCACTTTCAGTTTTTGTTTTTCTGAGACAGGGTGTTGCTCCACAGCCCCGGCTGTCTTCGAATTTGCAATCTTCCTGCCTCAGCCTCCTGAGCGCTGTGCTTACAAGTGTGCACCCACCCCCAGTGTTAGTTGTCTGCTTTGTGGTGCTTTGTGGATCAAGCCCGGCGATCACCCGACCGCTGTGCGAAGCCCTCTGGGTCCTTCCCCTACGTTCAGGGCAATCCCACTCCTCGCTCTCCCGTGGTGCTGCTCTTCCGGAAATCCCCCCCCCCCCACCGGGGATTGAGCTCCGGCCCTTGCGCTTGCCAGGGAAGCACTTATTCCACTGAGCCAGCTCCCCGGCCCCCTTGCCGAAGTTCTGACCTGATCAAGTTGGGATAAATTCCATGAAATCCAATGGACTTCCTCCTAATCATATGATGGATTTGGACCATGTGTTAAAAGCTTTGCCAAATATTCCTTTTAATCATCTCATCATGCCCAGGAAGAGCAAGCGGCCTCACTGCAGGGCACGGCCCCGGTGTGCCCACCGCCGGCTCCCTCCGGCTCCGCGGCCGGGCTCGGGTCCCCTCGGTGGCACCTGCCCAGCCTAGCTCGGGCCCCCTCGGTGGCACCTGCCCAGCCGCCCTTTCCCATCTGCCTTCCACAAGGCTCAGCCCTCGGGGCTTCGGCTCGGCTGCGCTCGCTCGCTCGCTCGCTCGGGCGCCCTGAGCAGGCCGAGCTCCCTCCCGGGAGGCGGAGGCAGAGACGACTTGGCCGCGGGACTCGCGGCAGCCGCGGGGTCCAGGAGCTCTGGCCGCGGCCATCTGGACTTCGGGCTCCGACTCTTGCCCGCGGCTCTCACTGCTGCCTGCAGGTCGTGTGTGTCCGCTTCTGCAGCGCGGGGCTGCGGGGCTGCGGGGCTGCGGGGCTGCGGGGCTGCGGCGAGCTTCCCCTCCCGCCCCCACCTGCACAGGCCGCGGTCTGCGGTCCCCCGGTATGGAGGGGTTTTGTGGTTGCAGGAAGATCCTGAGCCTGGGGCCCCCCAGCCAGCGAGGCGAGCCCCGGCCCCAGCCCCTTCTGTGGCGTGAGTAGGGGCGCAGTCTATAAATAAAGCGGCTAGGAACCTGCGGGTCAGGTTTGTCCTCAAACTTCGCCCAAGGCCTTGCTAGCACAGAGCCCGGAACAGGAGGGTGAAGTGGAAAAAGCACCAAGGAGATGGAGGGGTGTGGTAGGGCACTGGTAAGCCTAGCACTCTGGGAGGCTGAGGCAGGAGGATTTAAGTTCAAGCCTGGTGTGGGAAATTTAGCGCCCTGGTGAGGCCCCTGTCCCACAACAAAACATGAAGAAGGGGCTGGGGCTGAAGCTCCTGAGACCCTGGGTTCCATTTGTAGTAACACACACACACACACACACACACACACACCCCAAGTTTCCTAAAGTACAGCTGTTTACACACTTAAAAAGCACTAAACATGTGGGGCAAGATGGCATAAGCCTGTCACACCAGCCCTGGGAGGCTGAGGCAGGAGATCCCAGGTTAAAGCTCAACCTGGGAAACTTGGCAACTCAGCAAGAGCATGTCTCCAGATAAAAAATAATAACAGGGTTGGAGATGTAGCTCAGTGTGGAGGCCCTGAGTGGAATCTAGAGTACCACACATACACCCCACCCCTGAACAAAACACCCTCCAAGCAAGCTGCCTTTGATCAGCCTGTGGCATCCCGACATCTGGGATGTTCCAGATTCCTGCACTATATGGTTCACAACCTTTTTTGTTTTGCTTTGGTTTTGGTTTTATGAGACAAGGTCTTGATGTGTAATTCAGGCTGGCCCCGTGCTCTCTGCGTAGCCCGGGCTGGCCCCGAGCTTTCTGAGTAGCCCGGGCTGGCCCCGGGCTCTCTGCGTAGCCCTGGCTGGCCCCGTGCTTTCTGAGTAGCCCGGGCTGGCCCCGGGCTCTCTGCGTAGCCCGGGCTGGCCCCGTGCTTTCTGAGTAGCCCGGGCTGGCCCCGGGCTCTCTGCGTAGCCCGGGCTGGCCTTGAATTCATAGTGATCTTGCTGCTTCAGCCTCCAAGTGCTGGGATTACTGCACCACTATGCGTGGCAGGACTACACTCAAACCTGATGTGGTTTGGCTTCCACAATTAGATACCTTCATCTGACAAAGCTGAGTGGGCTTTTCAGGTGTACGTAAGGTCCCTGAACAAATGACGCCGCCGAAGTGGATTACAGGTGGGGCAATGTCACCAAAGCATACCTTGATCAGCTGAGTTTTTTGATATAGGCCCATTAGGGATTCTGAATTTAATGTTTGCAGCTCATGGACTAGACAGGTGTTAACAGTTTATTTGGTTGGTTGGCAGAATTATGGCTCAAAAGATGGCTCACTGTGAATGAGTTAGACATGCCTGGCAGCCCAGGGTTACTGTTGATAAGAGAGTCAGAGGCTGAGGGACATGGGAATGCCAGAGTGGACCTGTCATGTTAAACCACCACACTGGGATGATCCAGAAGATGTACCATTCACCAGCACCTTGAGGAACAGACTTGGGAGCACCGGCGGCCCTGAGGAGCCCTGTCACTGCTCCTTTCTGTATGCCAGACCTTCCAGTGGGGTGGGGAGCACAGTTACTCAGCTGGGAAACTTCGGGGCAGTGCGCTTGATTGGATCCTGGAGCAGCAGGGTCAGGCGGCAGCAGCAGCCACCAAAGGCAGGGCTCCCACACTTCCCATGATGGACACCAGATCAGACCACAGTGGTCGGACCCAAGTAGATCGATGGCCCTGGCACCATTCCCTGGGGTGCTCAGCCTGCCACCTGGTGGCAGTTGACTGTACTGGACTGCTTCCATCCCAGAAAGGCTAGAATTTTGTCCTTACTGGCCCAGACGCTTATTCTGGACACGCATTTGCCTTCGCTGCGCATAATGCTTCTGCCAAAAGTACAATCTATAGACTCACAGGATTCCTCATCCACCACCATGGAATTCTACCCAGCATTGTCTCTGACCAAGAAACATATTTTATAGCCAAATAAATGAGGCAGTGGGCTCACGCTCCTGGAATTCACTGGAATTACCATGTTCCTCCCCACTGAGAAGTGGCTAGATTGATGGAAAGATGGGCAGCCTTTTGAAGACACAGGTACAGTGACAGCTAGGTGGGAATAGTTTGCAGGGCAGCGTTTGTCAAAAGGCTGTATATGCTTTGAATTGGCATCTGCTATAAGGCACTGTGCTTCCCATAGCCAGGGTTCACGGGTCCAGGAATCAGAGGCAAGAGTACAAATGGTACCACTCACTCACCATTACCTCTGGTGAGCCACTAGCAAAATTTTTGCTTCCTGTCCCTACAACCGTATGTTCTGCTGGCTGAGAAGTCTTAGTTCCAGAGGGGTGAAGGCTTGTACTGGGAAGCACAGCAATGAGGCCATCGAACTGGAAGCTAAGATTTCCTCTTGGCCACTTTGGTCTCCTCATGCTTCTGAGGAAACAAGCTAAACTGGGAATCACAGTGTTGTCAGGGGGGACTGAGCCAGACTATCAATGGGAAAGGGGACTATTACTGTCCAGTGGAGGAAAGGAAGAATATAATGGATTGCAGGAAATCCCTTAGGGCGCCTCTCAGTATTGCCCTGTTATTAAATTAAGTGGGAAACTACAATTACTCAGTGGATGACAAATGGTCCAGAACCTCCAGGAATGAGGTTATGGGCCACCCCACCATGGAAAGAAGCAAGACCTGCGGCGGTGCTTGCTGAAGACCAAGGGAGTAGTTCTAAATACCTGTGACCCTGAGCTGGGCATGATGGCACATGCCTGTAGTCCCACAGTTTGGGGGGCTGAGGAAGGAGGATCTCTGTGAGTCTGAGGCCAACCTGGGCTACAAGTGAATTCAAACCTGGCCTGACCTGCATAATGAAGCCCTGTCTCAAAAAGGCAAATACAGCAACAGGTGACCCTGTGGTCAGCTACAGAAACGAGGACTGTAATTGTAACAGTTCCTTTCTAAGATGCTTCCTATGAAATATAATTAGGTTATTATTTTTTTTTTTTTTTGTACCAGAAATCAAACTCAAGACCTTGTCCTAGGGCTGGGGAGACAGCTTAGTGGCATAAGCCTGCCTGGCACGTGCAAGGTCCTGCGTTTGATCCCCAGTACCACTAAGAATAAATAAAGACCTTGCCCTTTCCAGGCAGGCGCTATAACTTTAGTTTTATTATTATTATTACTTTTAATTTTATGTATTTATTTATGTGTGTGTGTGTGGCCAGCTCAGCCCACCAGGGGGCGGGGCTGGCTGGCATGTGGTGCTGGGGGATCGAACCGTGCTCCCTGTGATTTGCTAAGCTTGTTCTAAGTAGGTGCTCTAGACCACTGAGCCATCTCACCAGCCCAACTTTAGTTTTAATGTTGGCTCTTCTTCTTCTTCTTCTTCTTCTTCTTCTTCTTCTTCTTCTTCTTCTTCTTCTTCTTCTTCTTCTTCTTCTTCTTCTTCTTCTT
>NW_004524590.1:1719078-1721491 GCF_000260255.1 Octodon degus | reverse complement strand
CTCCTCCTCCTCCTCCTCCTCCTTCTCCTTCTCCTTCTCCTTCTTCTTTTCTCCTCCTCCTCCTCCTCCTTTTTCCTCCTCTTCCTCCTCCTCGTCCTCCTCTTCCTCCTCCTCCTCCTCTTCTTCTTCTCCTTCTCCTTCTTCTTTTCTCCTCCTCCTCCTCCTCCTTTTTCCTCCTCTTCCTCTTCCTCCTCCTCGTCCTCCTCCTCCTCTTCTTCTTCTCCTTCTCCTTCTTCTTTTCTCCTCCTCCTCCTCCTTCTTTCTCCTCCTCTTCCTCCTCCTCCTCCTCCTCTTCCTCTTCCTCTTCTTCTTGTATTTAGTTGTTGCAGGGTCTCATCACGCAGCTCAGACTTGTGGTGATCCTTCTGCTTTCAGCTCCCCCGCCTGTGAGTGGGGGTTGAGTGCTCATGTGTTACGATTTGGAACTTTGAAATTTCCCAGGGCTGGCTTAGGGGTCTTTGCTTTTCTTATCTCTGCCTTAGGACAAGGGTTGGGGGTGTCCCTGGGCGTTGCTCAGGTTCAGGTGAGTGAGAGGAGTGGCGCCATAGCTCTAACTGTATTATCTATATTGAGGTTAGATTTTCTCTTTGTACAACAAAAAAGTAATCTGTGTGTGAACTAGAATTTCTTTTTCTCTTTTTGTGTTTCTGGGGATCCAAGTCAGGCCCAAGGCACTACAGAGCTGCATGTGTAGCCTGAAGTCAAGGATTTTTGAAAAGAACTAGCTAGAGTTTAGATAAATGATTTTTCTCAATTGTCTATTTCTTTTCTATTAGGAAATTGGAAGTTAAACATTTTGTTTGTTGGAGAATTTTGTTTATTCAGCAGACAGATAGCATAGGATTATTATAAATTATAGATTCAATCTAAATTTTCATTGCATATTCTTCCACATCTATAACTCATTGGTAATGCCCCTTTGATTGCTTCGTTTAAATAAATTAACATTTATAAAAAAAAAAGAGCTGGGTGCAGTGGTGCCTGTCATCTCTGCAGCTCTAAAGGAGAGGCAGGAAGACATCCTGAGTGTAGCAGTTTGGGGTCAGCCTGGACAACATATGGGGCTCAGGGCTATCCTGGACTACTCAGCTGGGGCTCATCTTACGAAAGTACTCCAGTTAATAAATAAGAGGAAATTTTAAAAAATGTTTATGCTGTATAATTAGGCACTGAGCACCATAAACGTCTGCTAATATCACACAGAAAAGTAATCAGTGTGTTACCTGCGTCTCAGTGCCCCACCCCACCACTCACAGCAGAAGTGCAACTTGGCTCAGGCTTGCAGGGGACTCAGCTGCGGTCTGCTGGTTCTGAGCAGAATGGCATGGGAGAGCAAGGCTGCCTACCAATGGAAACTGGGAAGCCGAGTGGGAGAACAGTGCCAAGAGGAGGGGGACCAAAGAGGGCCCCCAAGATCAGGCCTCCACGATCTCCCTGTAGTGTGGCCCCCAGGTGGCCCCCGAGCCAGTCAGGGCAAGCCAGTCTTCACCTGCAGACATCAGTGCTTCTAGTGAGCACAATGTACCCTGCAGTCCTGCCATTTCCAAAGTCAAACCTGACTCCAACCAGGTCTTTTGGACTATGTAATGAAGATCAGACAGTGGAGACTCGGCCGTGGAGAAGGACAAGTGAAGGGGCCGAGTTCCTCAGCTAATGAACAGAGGGAGTGAGTAAGAGGAAAGAAGGGTCACTGTCCCAGCACATCGGAGACCAGGCTGAGGGGAGCTCCAGAGAGTAGCCCTCACAGTTCCCAGTGAGAAGGTCCAAGATCAGAACCCCCACCTGCACATTCGGTGGGTGTGACGTGGCTCACAAGTGGAGCCTCCTTGCTGTCTCCTGGGGAGGCGGGGTGGGGAGGGAGCCCCAAGCCTCTTAGTACAGCACTCTTCCTACGTGCAGGCACCACCCCCGTTGTTTACCACCTTCCACATTCCTACTTCTGATGCCATATATGGGACTTACAGCTTAGTCCACTGACTATGTCAGACTCTATAAGAGTCACACAGATTACAAATTTTCAGGACTTATCAAAACTGGACGTGGTGGTGCATGCCTGTGATCTGAACACGTGGGAGGCTGAGGCAGGAGGATTACAAGTTTGAGGCCAGCTTGAGTAATATAATGAGACACAGGCTCTAAAACAGCAAATAATGGCAACAAGAAAATAGGTGTTATGATTGTGTCTAGCTGTCCCCCGAAAGCCTCATGCAGTCATGGGGTGGACTTGTACAGTTTGTGATTAACTCATGAGCCACTGGGCTTCCGGGCGTGAGTGCTCACCCTGCCTGGGCAGCTAGCCTGGATACTGCCGTTGTTGCCGCTCCTCCTCCCACTTGCTCTTGCTGTTTTGCTGTATTCAGCCGCCATGAGCTGCTGCTCTTTGCCATGTGCCGCTCTGCCTTGGAGCCAGCTT
>NW_004524590.1:1678187-1718343 GCF_000260255.1 Octodon degus | reverse complement strand
TGTGTGGCCAGCTCAGCCCACCAGGGGGCGGGGCTGGCTGGCATGTGGTGCTGGGGGATTGAACCGCGGTCCCTGTGCTTTGCTAAACTTGTTCTAAGTAGGTGCTTTAGACCACTGAGCCATCTCACCAGCCCCCTGATTAACTTTTAAAAGAAATCTCAAAACAGTCAAATGTGGAGGCAGTGGCATGGCTATTGTTGAGAGCTTTTAGTCAGATTTATGTTGAGAATCTAGAGCAAAGAGCCCAGCAGGATGATTTAAAAAGTTGTGTTTGTCCAGAAAGAAAGTTCCAATAAAGCTGTAGAATGCACAGACAGAGCTGAGAGGCTCTCCATTGCTGAGAATCCGTAGGTGGTCTGAGGGCATCACAGGAGGCAGCAGGTCTCCAACCGTTGCAGCCTCAGAATCGCAAAGGTGAGGGACTTTGCCCTGAGCAGAAAGCTGCAGAGCCCCAGGTTCCAGAATGTGGCAGCGGCACACCAGGTTCCAGAACAGTGACAGTATAGAGAATTTGTTTCTGGGAATCAGGGTCAGAGTGCTCAGAAATCTAGGAACGCAGCCCCTGCGACCCCTACAGTGAAGAGAGAAGAAGGCCTGGCTACTGCTGCAGCTCGCAGCAGACCTTGGCATCATCCATGTGGTGCTGGGTTTAGGTGCATTCAGAATGCAGGGGTTCTGAGGTTAAGAAGGCTTCCGTCTAGGTTTCAGAAGGCCTGGGAGACCAGGCGGTGTGCCCTGAGAGGGCAGCGTGTGAAGCTGTGAGTGAGAAGCCTATTCAGTGTTCCCAGAATCATCTAAAAGAAACTGCAAGGAGGGAGCAAAGCCGGCCTAAGAGAGAAGCCATGGGAGCTACAACCACCAGAAATGTTGTAGGGGCAGGGCCTCATGGAGCTCAAAGCTTGCCACAGATTGCTTCAGATGTTTCACATGGAACTACAGGAGTCAATGTTTGTCCTTCTGGATTTTGGGCTTGGGTTGGCCCTCGTGTTTTGTACTCCCCTGCTGTGTGTTCCTTTTGGAATGGTGATGTTTACCTTGTGCCACTGAATGTTAGAAGTGTTTAACTTTTTGTTTGTGCAGTGGCTCACAGCTAAGAGTTTGCCTTAGATCTTGAGGGCGACTTGGACTTGGGACTTTTCAGCAATGCTGAAACTGTTGGGACTTTGGCAACTCTTAGAGATAGACTAAAATGTCTTTTGCAACAGGGATGTGCATGAGTCTTTGGAGGTCCAGGGGCAGAATGTTAGGGCTTGTGTCTAGCTGTCCCCCCAAAGCCTCATGCAGTCATGGGGTGGACTTGTACAGTTTGTGATTAACTCATGAGCCACTGGGCTTCCGGGCGTGAGTGCTCACCCTGCCTGGGCAGCTAGCCTGGATACTGCCGTTGTTGCCGCTCCTCCTCCCACTTGCTCTTGCTGTTTTGCTGTATTCAGCCGCCATGAGCTGCTGCTCTCTGCCATGTGCCGCTCTGCCTTGGAGCCAGCTTTGTATGGACTGAAACCTCCACAAACTCGAGCTTAATAAATCTTTCTTTCTTTCATATTGGGTATCAGGTATTTGTCCCAGCAAAAACAGAAGAGTGAGACAACAGGCAAGATTGTGCCTCCCCCCAAAAAACAAATTAAGAAGAAAAGAAAAAGGGAGAGAAGCTAATAGCAGAAAGTTAGAAAATCCCAAAATGGGGCTTGAACATGTTCTAAATGAAGAAAAGGGGTGAAGATGGGCGCAGCGGTACATATTTGCAATCTCAGCTGAGTTCTGAGTTCCACACAAGCGGCGTAAGGGAGGTTCGGAGAGGGATGGCAACTTTGGGTCTAGACCAGGTGACTGAGTGATTTAGTGACAATTTTCTCAAAATAACAAAAACTGGCAGGGAATGTAGCAAATGCAGGTCTTAGACTCAATCCCTAGTGCTGCAAGGAAAAGAAAAAAGAAGAAAACTAAAAAACACAGGTAGAAAAAATCTCTAAAGCAATTAAAATATTTTGAACTAAATGAAAATAAAAATGTAAATTATCAAAACCTGTGGGATGCAGTGAAAGTAGTAGTACCTGGGAGGAGGTTCACAGCCTTAAACACACATCACAGAAGTGAAGAGAGATCTAAAACCAATACTGTGTTTCCACTGCAGGAAACTAAATGAGCAGGAATTATAAAACTCACACGAGAAATCAATGAAATTGTCATTGGGAAATGATCAACAAGCCCAAAGTTGATTCTGCTCATAAAGTTAATAAACTTCTAGCCAGGCCAACCAAGGAAAAAGTAGAAGTCATAAGATATTACCAGAGGTGGCGCCTGAGAGGCTGAGGCAGGAGGATGGGGGCGGGAGAGAAGGGGAGAGAAGAGGGGGACAGGAGGGTACTGCTGACCTTTGCAGAGGGCACTTGCCTTGTTGCTTGGACAAAATACCTAAGGAGGCAACATCTATTTTGAAGGATTTTTTTCCCCCAGTACCAGGGATTGAACTCAAGGCTTTGCCTGTGAGCGCTTATTCTACTGAGCTATCTGCAAAGCCCCACGCAGTGTTTATTTTGGCTCCCAGTTTTGGTTCATGGCCCCCAGGAGGGCCGACAGGCAGAGCAGGCAGCGTGCACCGCGCCCAGGGCGGCTTGCGGAAGGCAGGCCAGGAAGGAGGCGCCTCCAGGCCACACGCTGCACTCGTGCACACATAGGAGCAGCCCCTGTGTGTCGCCTGCCCGCCCGCCCGCCCGGGAGGGGCGGTCCCCGAGGGCCTCTGCTCTCGCTGGCTTGCAGCTGGAAGGCCCTGGTCTATGCTGGGCTGCTGGGGCTCAGCCGACCAGCCTTGAAGTCGTCCTTGACCTCATTCCGAGCCTACAGAGCCTTCGGAACCGGCGCTTCGGGGGGCGGGGGGCAGCCGCAGCTGCCAGCGCCAGGGCAGAGCCAGACTCGGAGGCCCCAGAGCTGCTCGGGGTCCAGGCGCACCTCCTGCGGATGCCGGACCCCGAAACTGTCTCGGCTAGTTTAGTAACAGGGGCCCTCTGCAGCTCTTCTGAAACAATTTTCTCTATCTACAGTCGCCGCATTTGTACTACAGATAAAGCTGGAAATACTTATTTACAAATGTGTCCAGTCTCGTTAATGCCAGCCTGACTTACTTACCTAAGTTTGGCAAGATTAGTGAGCATTTAGACTCTGAGTCTATTCTGCTGGAACTTTCTTTCTTTCTTTGAGAGGTTGGCCACAGATTCCTGGGCTCAAGTGACCCTCCCACCTGAGGACTAGTGCAGCTGGGGCAGCAGATGCATGTTGTCACATTTGCCTTCCCTTTTTTTTTTTTTCCTTTTTTGGGTACCAGGAATCAAACTCAGGACCCTGGCCTTCCTTGAAATTTTTAATGAGAATCTTAGATGGGACCTTAGAAACAACTCGGATCTGGGAAGCCGAACCAAGGACTTGTATCAGATTGTGTCTATAACACCGAAGATTCTGGCAGACTCCTTGCATCCATCCCTGTGTCATGAGGATGACAAGATTTAAACATTTGCTGTTCTGGGCAGGCTGGTACACACCTGTAATCCCAGACTCTGTAGGCTGAGGCAGGAGGGTGCCATGAGTTCGAGGTCAGCCTGAGCTATGTAGTAAGTTCAAGGCCAATCTGAACTGCACAGTGGCACCCTGTCTTTAAGGAGGGGGTGCTAGGGAGATAGCTCAATGGCATAAATGCCTGCCCAGCAAGCACAAGGTCCCAAGTTTGAGCCCCAGTACCGGAAAAAAAAAAGTGAGCTCAGGTCAGCTTGAATTGCATAGTAAGACCCTGTCTGGAAATACTATAAACAATAAATAATAAAAAAATAAAATGATGGGCATTCCAGGAATAGTAGTGCACACCTGTGATCCCAGCACCCAGGAGCTGAGGCAGGAGGACTGCTGTGAGTTCGAGGCCATCCTGGGTGACACAGTGAGACTCTTCTCAGAACAGAACAAAACAATCTAATGGGAATGAGTTCAAGTAACCCTTTATACATTTCTTCCTTTGATTTTTTTTCTTTTTAATTTTAGGGGTAGGGTCTCATTGCTGAGATTGCACCTGACTGTGTCATTCTTCAGTCCCTTCCTCCCTGATTGCAAGGGTTACAGGTGTGTACCACAACACTCAGCTGAAATCTGTTGTGATTTTTGAAACAGGGTCTACCTCTGTAGCTCAGTTGGACTTTGAACTCATTATGTAGTCCAGGCTGGCCTCAAACTCACAGGGCCTCTCCTGCCTCAGCCTCCCCAGTGCTAGGAATACAAATGTGCACCACCAGGCCCAGTCCTTTATTAAAAACATGTGCTGGGCCAGGTGAGGAAGTCATAAAGCATACATTCTCCAGTGACCTTGGTGGGGGGCATCAGGGAGGGGGCTGGCGCAAGGCAACGAAGTCTCTTCTAGAGGTTTCACATGTCAGGCGTGTAACTGAAGCCACCTCTTTGCAAGTTGTCTTTAATATTACAGACAGCTCAGCTAGGCAGAAATGCTGTAGGCCGTCAGATAGGCCTAGGCCTCGAGGGAGCCAGGACAGAGGTGACACATCTCACCCATGGCCAGAGACACGTCTGTTGGAGACCCAGCCCCAAGGTAGGATGAAAGGACGAGGCCTGTGTACTTCCTCAAAGGACCAACACCAGGGCTCGTGAAGCCCAGACAGGCACCCAGTGGGTGACCCAGGCCTCCGAACCCATCATTCCCTGGAAAAAGTGCTCCCTCCACGCACCTGTTAGGTGACCGCTTTGCCATCGGATCACTGTTGCCTAAGTGGCTGGACTCTACTCACTGGCCGATCACAGCTGCAACCCTGGTGTGCACACACGGGGTTGCTCTGTAACACTTAACTGTAAGGTGGCACCCTCGGCGACCCACCTGGGCCCCTTCCTGCCCTTCGGGAGCTCTACCGCTCCCTCTCAATAAGCAGTTCCTACTCTTAACCACTGTTGTTCCTAGAATTCATTCTTTAATTTTTAGAGAACACGAACTCGCCATATCAGACAGCTGGCAGGCTGAGACCTGTGATCCTCCCCTTGAGTCACATCTGGACCCTCTACTCTCACCCCGTGACACTGACGTCCCACCCCTCTGCCTGCGACTTTCTAGGTTCTGCACAAGTCACATCCCAATGACTGAGGGGTGTTACCTGCTGCTGGGCCAATGGCCCAAGCCTGCTCCACCAGCTACGCAACAAACGGACAGGCAGTGGGGTCCTGGGCAACTTAGGGGGCCCCATCTCAAACTGAAAAGAGTCTAGGACAGAGCTGGACTGGTAGAACACTGGCCTCGCAGGGGCAAGGGCCTGGCTTAATGCCTACTACAAACAGAACAGAACAGAGCAACTTGTTCAAAGCCATGAACGTCTAAATAATTTTTCTTTAGATTCCCCAGTCCACGTCACCTTGCGGCCCTCAGGTAACACCACGATGTGCAGTGTCCCTCTGCAGTCCACTCCAGTGTACCAGCTAACAGCACATAAACTGCGGCGAGGTTCCCCTTGCAGAAGTAGCACTTGCCTGAAGAGTGATGGGACGTAGATGCCATTCTTCCCAGAGCCCTGCTGCCCACGTCTACTCTGTCTCCTTCCCTCCCTCGAAGCATTCCCTCGTGTACCTGAATTCCCCAAGGTGGTCTTTTGGGGGGACTGTAGTTACCTACTCTCTTCTCAGGGTAGCAGGCCTTGCAAAGCCCTGATTCCCCTCCGCCCCCATCGACTCCTGTCTCCAGAACACTGGCTTTTGAGTGCTGAGCAGATGGACTTGGGTCTGATAATAACTTTCTTAGCTCCTTAGCTTTAGCACTGTGGAGGAGAGAGGTCTATTACGATTAGCAAGATATTCCAGGTTCATCTAATATTCATGAGAATGTTAGGTCAGATACGCAGTTCTGGCCATTAAAGTACCTGAGAGACCAGGAAATCGGGTTTCATTCCGCAGCACGCCTCCTTTGTACAACCACACTCCCTTGGGCATCCAAGGTCAAGGGGCTGCAGGACACTCCACACAGTGGTAGTTTCTTCCAGGACTTCCGTTCACCCAGGGGAGGTGATTGGGCTCTGGGCCTCAAGCCCTCATGGTTGGCCTCCTTGTGAAGAAACTTTTTCCTTTTTATAAAACTCAGTGAAGGGCAACCCACTATGGTGGGTGAAGCAGGTCTGGTGTGCTGACACGGACAGGTACGAAGATCTTACAGGTTTTGTTAAGCTTTTCACTTGCTAGTTCCTAAATACCTCCTCCTCCCTTGTATTTACCAGTCTTTCAATTATCTATTCTACTTTATTTATTTATGTATTTATTTATTTAGTGCAGGGTTCGCTATGCAGCTCCACTAGTAGTGATCTTCCTTGCTCAGGCTCCCCAGCGCGGGTGTTACAGGCGTGCGCCACCACACCCAGTTTCCATGGCCGGCGTGGCATGCCTGGGGCTCCAGGGCTGACACAGCATGTGGTACCAGGGACTGAACCTGGGTCCTTGTGCTTGCCAGGCAGGTGCTTAGGCCGCTGAGCCATCTCCCCAGCCCTTATTTATTTTTGTCAAACTGTCCCTCAGAGGAGACCTGTCTTGTTAACTCCCGGCAGTGGTTGTCCTGCCTGGTCCGGACCGCAGGTTGTTCTGGGCAGGTTCTCATCATTGTCTGTGCTTCTGGCTTTGCAAACTCCCCCGAGCCGAGTAGGTTCAACTGGGCCTTGTCAGGTTAGAGGCTGGCACGGGGTCCCCTTGCTGATTTTTTAAAAACTCCATCAATGTCTGTTCATTTTCCCAATTTTTAATATTCTATAATTTTCCTCCTCATATTTACATTTCCAAAGGGATGACTCTTAGAGAAAACAGGGGTCGGCCATTTACATCTTACCTTAGATTTTAGGTCTAAGCACCATTCTGGTCAAATGGGTACAGATAAAGCCAGAAGACCAGCAAGGACTGTGACCGTCCAAACTGGTCTGGTGTCTCAGTGAAAGAGTGAAACTGAGGGTAGAGGAGACATTAAGGGGAGGGCTATTGGAAGTATGAGGAGACCGAATGGTCCTGGGAGCTAGCTGGGAGGGCCCTGGACCAGCTCTCTGGAGTGGGCTCTTTGTCTGGAGCCTCTTCCAGATAAACAGAGCTTAGGGCAGTTCACACTGGCCTTGAACTCACTGTGAGGCCTAGGGTGGCCTTGAGCTCCCAGTGATTTTCCTGTTTCAGCCTCCTGAGTGTTGGGACTACAGGTGTGTGCCGCCATGCTGGACTAATAGATACTCACAGAGTCCACCCTCGGTAATATGTACACCAGCTAGAGAGAAGCCAGCTGTGGGAGTACACACCTATAATCCTAGAACTTGGGAAGCTGAGGCAGGACAACTGCTGCAAGTCTGAGCCCCGCCTGAACTATGTCGGTAAGATCTGCCTTAAAAACAAACAGGGCTCGGGAGACAGCTCAGTGGCCTAAGCACCTGACCGGCATGCACAAGGTCCGCAGTACTGAAAAAAAGAAAAATAATTAGATGGAAGATCAATAAGGGAATAGCCAGCGTGACCTAACAGACAGACACCTTAGCAAAATCAGAGCACACATTCTCCGGGGTAGGTCACGTCTTTTGTGTTTAGGCCACAAGACACATCCCAGTACTCTTGTTCTCAGTCTAGGGATCAAACCAGGGCCTCGTGCGTGCTAGTAAGCACGTGTGCTAGAGCTGCCTTTATAGCCCTCAATAAGTTTAGAAAGCCCAGAGTCCTATGCAGTTTCTTTTCTAATCTAATTAGTAGAATAGAACTAAAACTTAGTAACATAAGGAAAACCAGAAAATTCACAAATAAGTGGAAATCAAAGTCTTAACCGATGGTCCAAAACCAATCACAAGGACATTTGGAAAGTACATTTGCGACAAATAGAGTAAGAAACCACGCTAAGCCCAATCCACGGCAGGCCCTGAGAAGGGCGTGGGAGAGAACCTGTAGCTGTAGGTGTAGATCAGTGGTGAGGAGGAGCCAGGCAGGCAGCCTGACCACACGTGTAGGAGCCAGCATACGAGGACAAGGAAGCGCACACTGCAGAAGGAAGCATAGCCACAGTGGGCCAGAGATAGAGAAAAACAGAAAACCCGTGGGACTAAAAATTGGTAAAATGATCACAATTTGCAAATGTTCAGATTGACCAAGGAAAGAAGAATGAAATTACTAAACTGTGAAAGTGGCCGCGGCTGCCAATCTTACAAAAAGGAGATTAACCGGTAGGAGCTGAGAGCGGCTGTCTTGGCGGGTGCATGAACTGCTCTATCAACGAGGAAACGGGAACTTTCAATTAGATGAAGAGACGAATTCCCAGAAACCCACAACCCACTAAGCTGGCAGAAGAAGACAGAACGACGCAGGTAGGGGCTGCGAGGCGGGGAGGGCCGCTTCCAGGGCGCGGTGCGGCCACGGCCAAGCGAGGGCCACCGCGAGCCCCGCACCCAGCTCCTCGCCTGTGCAGGCGCTGCGTCGGCTTCGAGGGAGGAAGGCTTCGGGCCGGGAGGCCCTGAGCAGAACTTCTCCCAGAGAGACCAAGTCCTCAAATAAAGGCAGTGCTGCCCTGCACTCACGGCCGATCCCGGAGCGGGGAATCCCCGCCTGGACAGCGAACGCTACACGGAGTGTCGCTCCACGCCGGGCGGTAAGGCTCTCAGGACCGGCTCCTCTCTGCAGTGAGGATGTCGTTTTTTTTTTTTTTTTTTCTTCCAGTACCGGGGATTGAACTCAGGAACTCAGGTGTGCATCACCAAGCCTGTCTCAATTGCTGTCTCAGTGAGCCCTGGGGTGGGCCTGGCGCGGCAGGCCAGCGGAATGGAACCCCTGGCCCCTGCACCTGCTTGCAGGGGTTATGTGGCCGGCCCTAATGAGGGTCTTTAATGAACAGGAGTATACAAAACCTATAAATTCATGCACAGCTCACCTTGAAGTTTTTAGAGAAGAAGAAACTACAGGTACTTCCAATTGTGAGGCCCACAATAACTGACTTTTGCCCACTTCTGGGTGAGCCTCTCTGACAGAAGGTGTGGGGAGGTTCGTCTTTGGCAGGGGTGGCAGTGGCCTAAGAAAAGGCAGCAGAAAGGGCTATGGAAGACACCTCTGAGTGCTCAGTGTTGTTTGCTGCTGATCTGGGCTTCTATGCCTGCTAGCCCTGCAGCCCCAGCCCTTGCTGCTCCACTTTGGAAAACTCACATTCTTTTTTTTTTTTTTTTTTTTTTTTTAAATCTTTTTTTAAAAAATTTTATTTATTTATGTGTGTGTGTGTGTGGCCAGCTCAGCCCACCAGGGGGCGGGGCGGGGCTGGCTGGCATGTGGTGCTGGGGGATTGAACCGCGGTCCCTGTGCTTTGCTAAGCTTGTTCTAAGTAGGTGCTTTAGACCACTGAGCCATCTCACCAGCCCCCCCTTTTTGTTAGATTTTTTTTTAAAACTCGCCTTCTTTTTTTTTTTTTTTTTTTTTTTTAAATTTTTATTTATTTATGTGTATGTGTGTGGCCAGCTCAGCCCACCAGGGGGCAGGGCTGGCTGGCATGTGGTGCTGGGGATTGAACCGTGGTCCCTGTGCTTTGCTAAGCTTGTTTTAAGTAGGTGCTATAGACCACTGAGCCATCTCACCAGCCCCAAAACTCGCCTTCTTGACAAGTATTTTGCTGCCTCAGTTCTAGAGGATTCTGAGCAAGCTTGCATAAGGTCCTGGGCTTGATCTCTGGCATTACAAACACAATACACACACACACACACACACACACACACACACACACACACACACTAATTCATTTAGCAAATAAAGTGAACTTACACTCCAAATAGTAAAAGTTACTCTTTGTTGGAAGAAAGCAGTATTGAGTAAGTGGAAAGACATCTCGTATTCATGGATCAAAAGACTTAAGATAGTAACTTTTCCCAAATTCTATAGATTCAGCATAAGCCATATCAAACTTTCAGATGACTTCTTTGCAGAACTTATCAGACCAACTCTAAAATTCACATGCAGCGCCGGGGAGATGGCTCAGTGGAAAAAGCACTTCTCTGGCAAGTGCAAGGGCCTGAGTTCAATCCCTGGCTAAAAAAAAAAAAAAAAAAAAAAAAAAGAGAGAGAGAGAGATACTTATAAATTGTGAACCTTTAAAATGTCAAGTCATTATTTAAGGGGGCCAGGGAGATAGCTCCGTAGAATAAGAGCTTGCTTGGCAAGCACAAGGGCCTGAGTTCAATCCCTGGTTCTGCCAAAAAAAACAACCCCAAAAAGGTCAGCCTAATATTAGGGGCTGGGGAGATGGCTCAGTGGAATAAGTGCTTCCTTGGCAGGCACAAGGACCTGAGTTCAATCCCTGGTTCCACAAAGAAAAAAAAATTCATATGGAAATTTAATAGAACAACTAGATCAATCTTAAAAATAAAAGAGTAACAGAGGGCTGGGGTATAGCTCAGCAGCATAGCACTTGCCTGCCAAGCACAGGGTCATGAGTTCAGTTCAATTCCATTCAATTCCCAGAACCAAAAAAAAAAGTAACAGAGCCAGGTGTGGTGGTGCATGCTTGCAATCTCAGTAGTACTCGGGAGGCTGAGGCAAAAGGATCACTAAGTTTGAGGCCAGCCTGGGTTACATGAGTGAGTTTCCCCTACACTATATAGCAAGACTCTGTCTGCAACAAACAAACAAGCAAACAATAAAAGAGTAGCAAAATGGAGAAATCACATGTTCCAACTTCAAAACTCACTACAAAATTATAATAAATGTTATGGTAGTCTAAGGATATCTATCTATCTATCTATCTATCTATCTATCTATCTATCTATCTATCTGCATCTTTCTTGGAATAGAGTACAGAAATAAATTTTTACACATACAAGTAGTTGGACTTCAGTAAATCACCAAAGAAACAGCTTTTTCAACAAACTGCTCTGCGACAGGTGACTCACCCCATGTAAGAACTGAAGCTGGACTGCCTGTTCTACATTATATACAAAAGCAGCTTAAACCTGATTAAACACTTAAATGAGGAGGTGGAAGAATTTATTTTGGGGGCAATGACAATGGTCTAAAACTGACTGTGATAAAAATGTACCTTTCTATAAATATAGTGAACCACTGAATGACAGACTTCAAAGCAGGCGAATGTGTGAATTGTGTCTCAATACATTATTTCCAGAAGTGGGATGAAAGCCCGGTGTGGCGGAACATGATGTGGTCCCAGCTACCTGGGAGGACAGGACAACGGCACTGCTTGAGCCAACGAGTGTGAGGCCAACAGGGGTAATGTAGTAATACCCCCAGCTCCAAAGAAGAAAAAAGAGTTGAGAGTGGCACATGTCTATAGTCCTCGTAGTCTGGGAAGTTGAGGCAGGAGGATTTCAATTCATGTCCTGTCCTAACTGGGCAATTTAGCAAGACCTTGTCTCAAAATAAAAAAAGATTGGGCCTGTAGTTCAGTGAAATCTTGGGTTTTATCTGAAAAAAAAAAAATGTTGCAGAGATTATACAACTAGGAGGCTGAGGTGGGGTTGTCTGAGTCCAGCCTGGACAAGTTAGGAAGACTTTGCCACAAATAAAGTATTGGGAGGTGTAGTGGACAGTGGAGGCCCTCGGTTCAACCCCCAGGACTGGCAGCAACAACAACAACAACAACAACAACAAAGTAGATAAACATTACTACCCAACTTCTGGAACCAACATTTAGTAACCAAGTCACACAAGAGTGGTACTGGTTAAGGAACAAACAAGTGGGCCAAAGGAACAGAACAGACCTCTAAAATATAGCCCAGCAGCGCTTGACAATGGAGCTAAGGCAACTCAATGGATAAAGGATATTCTTTCCAATCATACAGGTAGGGCAAGGTGTTCTTTTCTGCTAGTGCTAGGGATTGTACTCATGATTTCACTCTGAGCTATGACCCTAGCCCATTCGTTCGTTCGTTCATTCATTCATTCATTCATTCATTCATTCATTCATTCATTCTTCCATCCATCCATTCATTCATTCAGCACAAGGCCTTGCTACATCACCAAGTTGCGCGGGCTGGGCTCTAATTTATGATCCTCCTGCCTCAGTTTCTAAAGCTGTTGGGGTTACAGGTGTGTGCTACCATCATGGCTCTACAAATGAGATTGACAGAATGGATACATTCATGAAAATTAACTGGAAGTTAATTTTTAACTCTAAATCTAAGTGGAGATTACAAAATTTAAAAGTTTAGAGAAGAAAACAAGTGAACACATACAGGACCTTGAATTTGACAATTTTTTTTTCTCCATGTTTTGGGGATTGCAGCCAGGACACAGCGAACGCTGGGTAAGTCCTTTACCACTGAGCTGTATATATTGTTGGCCTTGAGTCTGTAGACAGAATGCCTAAAGCAGGATTCAGGAGAAGTAAAAAATTGATAATTTGTACTTCATTAAATTTTTTTTTTTCAAAAGGCACTACTAAGAGAATGGAAAAATAAGCACCTAGGATAAGAAAGAAAATATTTGTGAAACATACATCTGGTAAAGGATTTGTATCTAAAATATGCAAAGAGTGGGGAGAGAAGTAAGCTGGCATGGGGCACTGGCCTGTAACCCCAGATATGTGGAAGGCTGGGGGAGGGTCATTGTAGCCCAGACTCCGAACTCTGAAGCCAGTCTGGGCAACTCAGGGAGAATGCGGGTTAAAAAACAAAACAAAACAAAACAAAACAAAACAAAACAAAACAAAACACAATTGGGCTGGCCAGATAGCTCAGTAGATTACAGCACTTGCTTAGGCAGATGCAGGGAGCAGGTTTTGTGCCGCCCCCCCCCCACCATGCTTTGAGACATCCATTGAGACTGGGCATGGTGGCACATGCCTGTAATCCCAGCGCTTGGGAGGCTGAAAACAGAAGGATCACACTAAGAGTCTGATCTGTGTAGTGAGACCCTGTAGACCCCGTACTAAGTACATTTAAAAAAAAACAAAAACAAACCAACTCAAAACAAAACAAAAAAAGAGCCTGGGAGATAGCTCAGCAGCGTAAGTGCCTGCCTGGCAAGCACAAGGTCCTGAGTTCGATCCCCAGTTAACTGGGGGAAAAAAGAGGAAAGAGAACAAAATATGCAAAATCCTCTCAAAACTCAGTCAATTAAAACATAGCCAGAGACCTGAACAGCTGCAGCACCAAAGCTGTGCTGCAGCTGGTGACTGTGATCAGCAAGGCTCACCTTCAAGTGCCCCGAGGGAACCGCGAATGACTCTGGGAAGACACTGCTCTGGACAAAGCGAGGGTGCTGGCGGAGGGCGGGCGGAGCCACAGCCCTGCTCCTTCTCTGCTGCTGGAAGCCTGCCCTGATGGACAACTGGGCTTCTCCCCACGCCAAGCACAGCTCCCTCAAGAGCCAGAATTCACATCAAGGGTTGCACTAGGTAGAGTGCATAGCTGGCCCTCAGCGATAAAACACCCAACCCACCAGCCTCTGTGCACGCACACAACACCTGGATAAGCGGGGCGCTGCGCCGCCCAAGAAGCCGAGGCACAAATGATGAGGTTCTCTACGTCTGTCCACCTGGAGGCGGCGTGCGGACCAAGCGCGTCTGGCCTTGAGCTGCCAGCCAGGATGGCCAGGAACGTGCGTCTCCTTGCGCAGACTGGAGTCCTGATCAGACCCACGGCCACCAAAACGACGTCCATTTCATCACACGCTGGGGTGGACTATAGAAATCTGAAGTAACTTTTCAACCACCCAACTGTGGGACATTGTTGTTATTACAATAAATCTGTTGGCATTTGTTAAATCTTTTTTTTTTTACTCAATAATTTTTTTAAGTACCCAGGATTCAAAAGTGGCATGAGAGATTTTCTAGGCCAGACAGATGGATTAAAACTTGTTACCAGATTTGTTACTTTGATTTTTCATTGTAAATATCAGAAACCAAGTCTTATCATAAATATACTGCAACTCTGATCTCCAAGCATGTCAACGATATTTTCTGTGGAGTTAATTTCTGGCCTCCCAGAGTCCCTCCTGACCACAGGTCCCTGGGTAAACAAATTTCGTGTCACCACCAGTTGAGAAGTTGTGTACAAGCATGTGTCTCCGCAGGTGATACAAAACGCGTCGTTTCATCTGCAATATTCCAACTGTTACTAACCCAGTCTTCCTCAAAGTGAGGAAGCAACTTGGGGCCTGTCCACCGGCCCAATCCTATTCAGCAACAAAAACAATCTACTGTTCCAACCAGCAACACAAATCACCTCGGCGACCATTTCCACTATGTTGAGTAACAGGGGTCACACTCCCTCTCCACAGAAAACATGCACAGAAAACACTTAGTGAAAATTTGAGAGAATAATGTAGTTAGAATCAGCTCGTGAGGAAGCAGACAAGGGCAGGAGGCAAGAGACCCTGAAGGACTCCTACGGGAAGCCCAGTATGTGCGCTACTGTCACTGTGGGGCTTCTGCAGGCGTATCAAGGATCATCACCTCACTGAAAAGGTTTAGTTTATGGCCCGCCGTGGCGGCACACACCTGTGATAGCACCAACTGGCAGGCTGAGGCAGGATTGCCACGCCACAAGTTCAAGCCTAGCCTGAATTACACAGCAAGACTCTGTCTCAGAAAATTAGTTTATAGGGCCTAGTATGGTGGCACAGGAGGCTCACCATGAGTTCAAGGCCAGCCTGAGCTACACAGTGAGTTTAAGGCCAGCCTTGTGGCCTTAAACTGCACTGTGAGACCCTGACTCAAAAGCTTACGTCAACTACATCGTTAATCATTTTCAAAAGCCCTTGTGTCTTCACAGACGGGCTTCATGCTGTTTATCCCAATGTTTTGGCAGTGTTACGGATGGAACCCAGAGCTTGGAGCATTCTAGGGAAGCAGTCCACCACTAGGCTACATACCCAGTGCTCTCCCGGCTTCAGATTGTATTCTTTACGAGGTGAGGGAAACCAGTCTTGGCCTGTAATCCTACGCTTCCTTCAAGAAGGTGAAGTTCTGCTTAAATGGTAACAGCACTTCTAAAGATTGCTTTCACGGTGCCAAACACTTCTGCCCTGAGCCCTCTAGAGGGCTAACCATTCCAATACAGCAGCAGGAGGGCTGTCTCAGGGAAGCTCCGCAGCGGGTCCTGCACACAGAAGTGTACTGCCTCCTCAGCTGAGCGGGGCGCTGTCAAAGTATGCCCCAGGGAAGGGGTGTGGTTGGGCCTTGCCACTAGAAGCAATAGGCTCTCACATGTGATGATTGGTCTCATGTCCACAGGAAGCAAGCCTGGGCTGTGTGACCAGACAGGTTGAGAGACCTTAGTAGGAACAAGACCAAGTACTGTGGCTTCAGCATTCTCCCAGTGTGACCAATTTCTATCAGCTGTGTATCTAAGACAACCAGGAGCCAAGAGACTTCACTGTGGACCATGTTCAAGTTAGTGGGAAAAGCAGAGATCAATGCAGAACTTTAGCAGAACAGACCACGATGTGAGAAATGACAGCAAGGTGAACACTTAGGTGATGTTCAGGACAGCCCTGATGTGTTTTAGAAAAGGACACACACTGCTCATGTACAAAACATCTTTGAGTCCTTTATTAACGTCTGGAGATGTGTGGAACACACAATTAACAGCATCACACCAGCTACAGAAGTACAGAGAACCAGAACGTACTTCAGAACAGGATCTCAGGGCAACTTAGGTTGCCTGCTTGGAATCTCCATAAAAATCTAACTCTGATACACGCAGGACAGACAGTGTAACAACTTCACTTGGAAATGATTCTTTAAAAAAGCAACAAGAACTGATTGTTCAAACTCTTTAGTGTGCGACGTGGCAGCCTCTCCTGGTGCTGTGGCACGACTGTGAAGGCCAGCTGGGGCATCTGAAGGTCAGGCAGAACCGACCAGGGCAAGGAGAAGAGGCTTTCTTTCCGTGTAGAGATGACAGGTGGTCCGGGTGGACACTTTCAATCCAGGTTCACCGTGGGTCCTGAAGGAATCCGCCGAGTCTGTAAAGGGAGGCAGAAACACGCCAGGCAGCCCTCCGTGTCCCTGCACATCAGGAGTCACAGGGACACAGGGCAGATTTAACAGGACGTGCCTAAAGGAATCGGGGCTCACTGGGTCGAGTCAGCTCTGATCCGCTTATGCCACCAGATGCCATGGGTCCCTCTGCTTTCACGTGTGAATGAAGGAACACTACTTTTATTTCAATGCTCCTCTGAAAACAACCATAACCTTCCCCCACCCCCACGGTCATTTTTCATAAATTCTCTTTCAAAATTCCTGATTCTTCTTGGTCTAGACTTTTTCTTTTCTCTTCAATTTCGACACTTTTTTGACAGTCCCGTTCTTGTTTAGAAGCTTCAGGACGCGATCCTTATGATCTAAAACCTTAAGCATGGAGTCTCTGGCCTCACTGATTTGATCCATCACCAGCTTGCACCTCTGCATATTTCCCTGGAACAGAAGACACCACAGCATCAGCGAGCTGCCCGAGGCGGCTGTGGCTTGGCAGACGTGCCCTGGGGCAGAGGCAGCGCAAGTCTTCCACACAGAGACGGAGGGCTTTTTGGTAATACTGACTTCTGTCCCTTAGGACTAGGGACGAGTCCTGGGCCTCACCACACACCAGGCAAGTGCTCTGCACTGAGCTACATCCTTAGCCCTGTAAAAACTATTTCGAGACAGGGCCTCACTGCACTGCCAGGCTGGCCTGACTTGTGCTCTGACCGGCTTGGCTGCCTGGACAGCTGTGACTCCAGGAGTTGCCCGGCTGTAACGTAAGATTCCGTGGAAGACACTAGTGGGTGAGGGAGGGGACTGGGAGGAGTGGGCTTCTCTCGTAATGACCCAAGTGTGTGATCAGAGGGGAGAGGGCTCATCAAACCTGTATTAGTTCATTTATCCGGTGCAGATCATCATCAGTCGCCGCTTTTTTCTTTGGGATTATTCCTTCCTGCAGGTTGGTAAGCCTTTCATAAACGTCATGCTCCAGATTTGTCTGCAACACAGCAGAAGGAGCATATCATGACTCAGCGACTTTGGACGACGTCAGCCTCAAGCAAAGGAACCCACCCTGCGTCCATGTTTCCAACTAGTGTAAGAGTGTTTATGTGATTAAAGTCCTTTCTCTACAGGACTAAACTAGTAAGATTAACAAATTGATCAATAATTTGTTATTGATTTGCACTTTATTGTGACATTATTCAGAATCATCTTAAAGGTAACATTTATTTATTTATTTATTTTTTCTCCCCCCCCCCCAAAGGTAACTTTTAAATAGCATGTTGCACTGAATTCACAAACTTTATCAGTTTTGAGAAACATGATTTTTTTTAATAAGTAAAAAGCCAAGGAACTTATTTTTCTAGACACCAACGGCAGACTGTTTTTGAGATCACTCTACTCGAAGCACGGGAAAGCTCCATGAGGTGCTGCCTTCACTGCATCCCACTGGGGGAAGAACAGAGTCCTACCCGAGGCCCTTGGCAGTGGTGAACACAGGCTCCGCCGCTGGCCAGATGCAACTGCCGGATGCACTAAGGCCTAGGGGAGGCCAGGCAGGGGCATAGGAGTTGCGCTCAGGACTGGAGTGAAAAGGAGCAGCTGTGGGAAGCAGGGTTCATAGCATCAAGAGAAGGGGAGCTTGTGCTCCCCAAGGGAAGTGCCTGGCTCGACCAGTATCAGCTGAGCTGGCAGAGAGCTGAAGCTCGCTGCTCAGTGACAAGCAGGACCTGCGCGTGGCCGCATGATGAGGGCAGCTGCTGGGGGCAGGGTCTTGCCAGAGCAACAGAGTGGGCAGGAGGGAACTCTGGGTAGGCCTTTAGGGGCTTCCGCTGTTTCAGATGTTACTAAACTTCAAATCTTCGTCTCTTTTTTTTTTTTTTTTTTACCTAAGGTTTCACTTTGCAGTTCAGGCTGGCCTTGAACTCATTTTGTAGCCCAGGCTGGTCTTGAACTTGCAGTGGTCCTCTTGCCTCAGCCTCCCAAGTGCTGGGATTACAGGCATGTGCCACCACGCCTGGCTGAATACCAAATCTTAATTTTAGGCTTCCCACCCTAGCTGTTCTATCCATTTTAGATCTAAGATCTAATTTTTATTTTATTTTAGTTTTTTTTGAGACAGAGTATTCTTATGTAGTTCAGGCTACCCTTGAACTCACTTTGTAGCCTAGGCTGGTCTTGAACTTACAATGATTCTCCAGTCTCAGCCTCCTGAGTGCTGGGATTATAGGCTTATGCCATCATACCTGGCTAGATCTATGATTTAAATTACAACCACAATTAAATGATACAGTAGTTTTAGATTTTTTTTTTTCTTTTTTTGGTGGTGGGGGTGGGGTGGTGGGATTACTGGGAATCAAACTCAGGACTTGTGCTTGCTAGGTAGGCACCTGTGCCATTGAGCTGTCCACAACCATAACACAGCAGTTTTCATACATACAGCAATACACAGAAAACCTACCATGACTCATGTTAGCAGGGAACGCTCAGCCTTACTCAGAAGACGACGTTCTGAGAAGCCGAGCTCTCCAGCCCCCCTGGAGCTGTACCTACCAGCTGCAGTAACTGGGCGGCACAGAGGTGGACTTTCCAGCCCTGGGCACGGCAGGACACGCCTTTCTGGTTAGCTATTTCCTGCAGCATAGCTTTCTTCTCCTCTGGAATTATGTGAAAACAGGTACGTTTCAATTTTTATTCAGCTAAAACAACTGTGTTCAAGCAGCCTTATTGTCACAATTTTACCAAGATTTCTTTACATAAATGTCTTTAAATGATTTCTCTACATCTAAATCAATAGGAAAAGGGTTTAACAGCATGAATAAAAACTTCTGTTCACTCCAAAAGGAAGTCTGAAAATACACTGCTATTAGTCTGGTGAGCTAAAGAGATGAAGTTACTATTCTAATCTCTTAAAAGGGGGGATGGTCTTGCGTCATTCAGACTTGCTCTACATGTGATGCTTAGAAGGATATGGAGGGTGGGACATGGATTCTGGAAGCTTTTTGGTGTTATCTACAGCTAAAATTCCATGAATCAAGTCAGAATTATATTTCAAATTTGGGAGAAAAGTCCAGGGACCAGCAGTATAATAAAGTAAATAAAAATGTTACCAAACCTAGAATTGAGACAGGCCGGCCAAATAGCTCAGCAGATTAAAGCACCTAAGGTTCAGTCCCCAGGCCTG
This sequence comes from Octodon degus, assembly GCF_000260255.1. NCBI lineage: Eukaryota > Metazoa > Chordata > Mammalia > Rodentia > Octodontidae > Octodon > Octodon degus. The sequence continues at coordinate 1,699,228 of NW_004524590.1, read as the reverse complement.
CTGTGCCAGCCTTGCCCCTGGGCACACTGAGATGGCAATTGAGACTGGGCATGGTGGTGTGCGCCTGTAATCCCAGCTCTTGCGAGACTGTACACAGGAGAATCACTATGAGTCTGATCTAGAGTGAGACCCTGAACACCCTGTAGACCCTTCCCTAAAATACAGAAAAAAAAATCTAGAATTGAGGGATGTTGAACAAAATGAGTTTTGTTCTGGTTATAAGGTTTTTTTCTGCAGCACTGGACCGCATGCACGCTAGGCAAGCACCATAGCACTGAGCTACCTCACCAGCCCTTTCTAGTTTTATTTTGAGACAGGCTCCTGCTAAGTGTCCAGACTGCTCAATCTGTGACCCTCCTGCCCGCCCTCTGGCACCAGGGTGAACAGGTATGCACCAATGAACCCAGGTTTAGTCACCTTTTAACTGGGATTTAAGATACTCACATGTAACATAGTTAACAATTACTTTAAATTAGTAATAAAAACCCCAACAGATATGTTCATTTGCCCGAAGTCACAAGTGCCATGAACAGCAAGCCCTACTGGACGCGGCGGACTCTCAGTGCTAGTGATGTGTCAATGCAGTTGTTAACAACTTTAACAAATGTCTCATGTGTGCTGTAAGATGTCCCCATGGAGGGCAGGTTGTAGATGGGAACTCTCTATTTTTCTCTTTAGTTTTGCTGTAAATCTAACACTGACCCCCCAATAAAATAATACATTTAAACCCCCCATGTCATTGACAGATATTAAAAATATTAGTATGAATACGACTTAAAGTTTTCAGCACCTTGAAATAACTGAAGATTTGCATGCAGTAGTAAGAATAAAACAGACAAAAGTGGTGTGGTGGTACATACTTAGCCTCCCATACTCGAGAGGCTGAAAGGAGGAGTTGAGGCCCAGCCTGGTCGCTTAGTGACCATCAAGTCTGCCTCAAAATAAAAGAGGCTAGTGAGGAAGTTCAGTGTGAAGGCCCTGGGTCAGGTCCCCAGTGCCCTGGCTCCACAAGGGAAGCCCGGTGTGTGTGTAGTCCCAGCGTCCTATGGGGCTGAGGCTCCAGCTCAGGTGAAGGCCCTGGGCTTCAGTCTCTAGAAATGCATAGAGATGGGTGGGCAGACAGGGAACAGGGACCGTGTGTACCTACATCTAGCACCCCGCCTCTATGGTATGATACAAGCATCACAGTGCCGGAGGCCCCCACCCTTACGCAGGTTCACACCTACACACACTTACATACTTTATGTACTTGTGTATTTCACTGTAAGTCTGAAAACTTTTTTCTGGAGGCTGGGCATGGTGATGCATACCGGTAATTCTGGCACTCAGGAGGCAGAGGCAGAAGGATGGGCCTGAGTTCAAGGTCAGCCTGGGCTACATAGTAAGACCTTATCTCAAAAAAAAAAAAAAAAAAAAAAAAGGTGAAGTTCTGGATTGAAGTCATGCTGTCCTTTCCCTGGGACTGACCCCAGGCTGCTCCTTGTGGCTGGTGTGGAGTGCTCCGCTGCACTTCCATGATGCTGCTGGTCTGCCTTGCAGGGTGGCTCAGCACCACAGGCGCGAAGACTCAGGAGTCTACTGACACTGTGAGGTGCACCAGTGCACACTAACAGCCCCCAAGGAGGCCTGGGAAGGGCCTGTGGGCAAACGGCAGATGAAGCAACACCTACTTAGGAAAATGTACTAAAAACTGTTAAGAAAGATGAGGTCTGTAGCATTTGAACCTGACTGCTCTGTTTCTGCCCTCCTGGCTCAGTTAAATCCTGAGGGCCAGTGCCACGGGCTGCCTTTCCGGCACCAGCAGGAACCCGTGTAGTCCAGCCTGGCCCGGTGACCTACAGCTAAGTGATGTCTGGGGAACATAATGAAATACAGGCTCTCCGCCCGCTCCTGCTCAAGGCCTGCTTCCTGAGGCCAGATGCTTCTCCCGGCTTGTGAGGAAGTACGAGCGGGCTGCTCACCTGCTGCAGGCCACGGTGCGATCTGCCCAGCCGGACTGCCTCTCCCAACTGCACTGTGCTACCTCACTGTGTCTCCATCCACACTTCCCTAGCAGCTATGATGCTGCACATTTGTGTGTGTGTGACCTGGGGACTGAACCCAGAGCCTCACACATATATGAGTAAAATATATCCCTAGCCCTGTTCATTTTTTTTCTATAAGGGTGCAGAACCTAACGTGTGTGTGTATTTAGATAAGTCCATGAACAGACAATAAATGACACAGTGTTATATACTTAACAAATATTTGTCAGGTATCTAGTGTATTTTTGCTATTGATACCAAGAATCGCACTCACAATCTTGTGCTTGCCAGGCAGGTGCTGTGCCACTGAGACAGATCTCTGTTTTTGTTTTTTTTTTGGAGACAGAGTCTTGCTACATAGTTCAGTTCAATCTGGGGTTGAATTCATTATGCAGCTCAAGCTGGTCTCGAACTTGTGGTGATCCTCATGCCTTAGCCTCCTGAATGCTGGGACCACAGGTAATGCACCACTATGCCTAGCTGAATATTCATTTATTTTCAAAATAACTTCCATTGTCATGTTCTGTTTTAGGATGCCCCACACTCTATTTACATTTACTTGTCACTGCCGCTTTAGATTACTTTGGCTGTGGCCACTTCTCAGCCTTTCCTGTCAGGGTTTCTTCCGATCCTTAGAGCTCTGAAGAGTAACAGTCCATATTGTGTTTGACATTCCTTGATTAAAGTTCATGTTGATTTCAAGAGGAGAGGAAGGAGAAGAAGAAGAGGAAGAAGAGACACCCCACTCCCACGTTTTCCTCAGGATTAAGACTAGGGTTATGGGTGTGTGGCAGTGAGCTGAACCTACAGCCTTGTGCCCAACAAAAAACAGGTTGACAGCATTTGAAACAGATCAATCTACCCTGAGTGGTGCAGACCCTTTTCCTACATAATACAGAATACTACTTGCATAGCGATCTGTATTATTACTTACTATAAGTAAGCTAGTAAACCAAAGACGACACAGAACACAGGAGGATGTGCATGGGCTAGCCGCGAATACCATGGCATTTCGCAGAAAGGACAAAGCCTCTATGAGTTTGTGTATGTGTGCAGAGTGGGAACCAACTCCTCCTGTACATCGGAGGCCAGCTGTGCACTGTGACGTCGAACAGCTGGGAGTGCAGCCACTGCACTTGACAGAGCCTGAGCTGTCAGCACTGTCCTGCACAGTCACTGACATGCAACAGTACCCACCCAAACTGGACCAACCAGAAGCCTCTAAGAGCAGTGTCCAAGCTGAATTTACATGGAAGTATGGCCAGTTCTTTGGAAACTCACAGTACTTTGGGTACAGACTGTATTTAAAATGAAAGACACCAAATCCATTCAGAGAAATAGAAAGCAAATTTCTGCAAGGTGTTATCAACCATTTTCTTTATATGTAGGCTTATAAAATGTTATCTCATGTTCAACGATATGTTTACTGAGCACCATTTCAAGAACTTCATATACGTTAAAAATAAAGTCTTTGGGACAGAAGTGCTTATGACGTGTGTACAGTTTAGCATCTTACGAGTAACAATCTAGCGCAGCTCTCCTGCAATCACTCAGGATGAAGGTCGTGTTGTAAGCACATGTGGATATTTACTCCAAGGCTGCAGCCTTCAATTATTCACTAGACTCAGATTCCAACAAATACACATAGGCAAAGGTACTTCTCCAAATTTTATATTCAAAAGGATTTAAAAAAAAAAAATGTATTTGATACAGGGTCTCACTATGCAGCTCAGACTCAGTGATCTTCCTGTTTTCAGCCTCCCCAGTGCTGGGATTACAGGTGTGCACCCCCACACCGGGTCTGGGTGGCCTCCTGCCCAGGGGGCGGGGCTGGTGTGGCATGTGGTGCCAGGGATCAAACCCTGGTCCCTGCACTTGCCTAAGCAGGCGCTTAGTCTGCTGAGCTATCTTGCTGGCCCTCAAAAGGATATTTTACTGAAGTTAAACCACCCTAAGACTTTAAAACAAAAATTACGATCCTTCCTTTTTCCTTTCCTTCCCTCCTCACTTCCTTTTTGCCATGGTGGAGACTGAACTCCAGGCCTGTCACAGGCTGGGAAGGTGCTCTGTCACTGAGCTACACTTATAATTCCTGCTTTCCTTTTCTGCTCTGATCATCATACTGCCCAGGGTACATAATTTCATGTGTTAATACTGGACACTAACCTTTGACACGGACGTCACTATACCTCTGAAAGTGGTGGTAGGCAGCTTTCCAAGGGTTCCGGTAGTGACGAAGCAAAGTAATGGGAGGTCTTGGACGAACTGGCACATACCTCACACCTTCTTCATCTATTCAAAGGGCAAAAGAGAAGGCATTAAATACCCTACTGCATTTTCCCAGCAACCCATGATGTTCAATTTCAACATGAAAGCTGTAAATAAAATGAACTAGGCAACACCTCTGGGTGTCTCCAGGCTGCAGGGAGGTGGCAGGTGGCACCACCTAGCCTAGAAGACATTACCAATGTACTCCTTGGGCGGGGACTTGCGCTTCTCGGCCTTCACCAGCAGACTCTTGGCAGTGGATTTCTCGTCATCAGTGCTGTTTGTCTCCATCATGTCCCCTTCTTCTGTTGAGATCACATGCTGCTGTTTTCGAGGCTTCTTCCTCGGGGAGGCACCGGGTGGCAGGTCACTTGGAGGCATGGACAGGTTGTTTGCCAGCAATGCGAGAGATGGAGACACAGTATTGGTGGCCAGCGGAGGAACTGCTATCAGGGGACACAGAGCACAGACACCTCTGAGAACCTGGGCAGAACGGGAGCTTCACTCGACTGCCAGCAACAAGCAAGAGGCAGACGGTACAGACAGACATCACTCTGGCTGAGGCAGAGGCTGTCAAAGCTTCTTAATGCTCCACAGTGTCATCATGCTTAGTTCTCAGGTCCTCACTTCGGTATGTCCATGTCACTCAACTGAAAGAATGTATTACTTAGCCTTTGTTACAGGTGCGCTCAGATAAAATGGAAGGAGTGTTTTGTAGCACTTTTAGAGAGTTTCCTCAGTTGCAAGCCAGGTGATGTGGTACACACCTGTACTTCAGCAATGAGGGAGGCTGAGTCAGGAGGATCGCAAATTCACAAGACTCTGTCTTAAAAGATGAAAAGGGCTGGAGATGTAGCTCAGTGACAGAGCTTTCTTGAGTCTGATCCCCAAAAACCTCCCCTCAATCCAAAAACATAAAATAAAAGAGAAAGATGTCATCTTCTATTCTGTTATGTTTTTCGTCTAGGTGTCCCCCCAAAGCTTCATGCAGTCATGGGGTGCTTTCTAGAGTTTGTGATTAATTCATGATCCAAAGCTGGGACTATGGGTGTGAGTGCTGTTCCTGTCCCGGGTGTGGATCTGCCTTTCCATGTAAGGAGGGGAGAGGCCTGCCTCTGCTGCAGCAGCTGCCGCCCCTCCCTTTGCTATGGATTACTGCCTCTGCCATGTGCCGCTCTGCCTTAGAGCCAGCTGAGTATGGACTGAAACCTCCACTAACTGTGGGCTAAATAAGCCTCACCTTCCTTCATTTTGGGCGTCAGGTGTTTAGTTCCAGCAATGACCCGAGACAGGTATGTACTTGTCCCCTTTATTCTGGCCAGGGAGTGGTAGACTGGAATTCATTTGCTAGATTCCAGTAACTTTTCCCTGCAGTTACAAATATACTCTTCCAGACCATGATGAGGCTGGCAGAATGGGCTAGACGGGGAGGCGCTAGATTCCTAATGATCTGATAAAAGTCCACCTAGGGCTCGCTTTGAGGGAGACAAACCCTTACAGATGTAAGCCTCTAGTCTTTTGGACTTTAAACAAATTCTTAGCAGGTAAGCAATTAACTGACACTCGTAAAGAAAAGCAATCAGAGTAAGCACAAAACTGTTCTCTTCCGGGACAGCTAAGCTAGACTGTCCACCTGATGAGCTTGGGAACCACTTCCAGCAACCATGCGCACACGCTGCAGTAGGCACGCGGAGCCCTTTCCGTCTGCATACATGCTCAGTCGCTGTGTTTTTTTTTTTTTTTTTTAATGAACTAAAACCTTAGTATTCAGGTTTTAACTGCAGTGTTGGCACTTTGCAATAACTAACTAGGTTTTGGGTTGCAGTCTGGGCCACGTCTCTGAAAGGCTTGTCATTGCTGCCTTAGTGGATTAGTAAAGCACATTTTCTGGATGTGTCTTGGTGGATTACAGAAGCGCAACCGCGGCTTTGGTTTCTGGTCCCTGTTCCCCTGCTCTGCTTAAGAAAGCAGCTTTGCTCTGCCACCTGATTCCACTTTGGATCCATCTGACCATGGACTGAATTATGTTCAAATCATGGCCAAATTAAACCTCTCCTCCTTTTAAATTGTAGGTGTCATGTACTGTATCCCAGTAATAGGAAGGCTGATCAATACATCCCCCAATTCTCAGATATGTGGCAAGCCAGGTATGGTGGTGCACACCTGTAATCCCAGCACTCAGGAGGTTGAGGCAGGAGATTGTCATGTGCTCAAGGCCAGTCTGAGCTACATAGTAAGGTCCTATTAAAACAAAACAAACAAACAAACAAATAATAGATATGTGGCACAAGTCGCACACATGTGAAGTGGCAGAGTCAGGAGGTAGCAGAAGCAGCCTAGCTTCAGAGTGCACTACTAAGTGTAACAGTGTACTATGTTCAGCTAAAAAGCACGCAGAGGGGATGTAAACTCCTAGTTTGCTAGGACCACACTTCTGGGACTTACAAGTCACGCGGAAGGGTCACCCGAGCTCTTGTTTCTATTTCGTCACGCTGTCTGCCTGTCCTTTTCCTCCACTCACCGTAGCGGCTCACCCGCTACCCAGACACTGGTAAATCCTCTTAGCGACCAGGGCCAGGCTGCAGCCCAGGGGCCACTCATCTATCACAAAGTGTTATCACTACGATTAAACCTGAACACTGAGGCGCAGTTTAGAAAAAAAACAACCGTGTATCAACATCCTTTGTCTTAAAACAACACGTGCCATAGGTTCACACTACCGCCCTTCACTGTCATCAACAATATTATAATTGGTCTCACATCCACCTCAATTTCTAGCCCCTAAATCTTTAGCCTGAACCAACTGTGTAGGTCACTCCTGTTAGTTCCTAACTTCCAACAACCCTGGACCACACCAGAGACTCCTGCCCATCCATCTTCCCACTTTTCTGCTGTCAATTATCCCTTTCATGGCCATTCTCTCTCACTGGCAGACTCAAACCCCACATAGACTCAATTTATCCCTTGCTCGTCCCCTTCTTGCTTTGCTAACCTCAGCAAAACTCTCCAGGGGGCCCACATGGATGCACTAACGGTGGCTACAGTGAGCGCATGGCAACACCAGCTCTTTTCACTTGGGAATCCCACCCAGTTTGCCAGGCCCATTTCCTCCTCCGAAGATTGTTTTACACCTTCTCAACTGCGCTTCCCTAGGCTGTACCCCACCAATCAGGAGGCTACGGCCATGAGGCCCTCCCAGCGAGGCCCCCCTGCTTGGTGGCCATTACTCTCTCCTCTCTCTTCCTCTCGAAAAGGTCAGCCCCTCCAGGAAAACAATGATGGAGTCTCCTCCTCCTCAGACACAGTCCCAGGAAGTAGCTCGCTTTCTCTTATATCATCAGTTCTTCCCTTTCTAATGAATCACTTCCATTAATATGCAAAACTCTTGTCTCAAACAAAACAAAAGCAAAAATGAGACAGCCAAAGGCCAGGGATGTAGTTCTAGTGGAAAGCCCAAGAGCCCTAGGCCTACAAAAAGACAAGAACAAACTTCTTGACCTCTTGTCAGTTGCTACCCTTTTCTCTATCCCTTTATAGTGAATTTCTCAAAAGTGTTTTTTGTACAAGTTTCTATTTCTCTCCTAGCACTCCCTCCCCTCCCATGTTATTTAAAAAAATATTTTAAAATCATCTACCTACCTACCTACCTACCTTACCTACCTTACCTACCTACCTAAGCTACCTACCTTCCTACCTGTCTACCTGTCTACCTACCTACCAACCAACCAACCAACCAACCAACCAACCAACCAACCTGGTGCAGGGTCTTGCTATGCAGCTCAGACTCATAATGATCCTTTTGTCTCAGCCTCCGCAGTGTTGGGGTTACAGGCGTGCACCAACACGGCTGGTTTTGGTGGCTGCCTTGGTATGCCAGCATGGCATGGGTTACCTGGGATTGACTCTGGGTCCCTGTGCTTGCCAGGCAAGCACTTAGACCACTGAGCCCAGACTCCCCTCACATTTTAAATACTCTGTATTAGCTACCTGGTAGCTGAACATAATACCCCACAGCCACAACTCATAGGAGGAGAGCTTCATTTTTTTTTTTTTTTTTTTAATTTATGTATTTTGTATAGGGTCTTACTACATAGCTCGGACTTGTAGTGATCTTGTTTTCAGCCTCCCCAGAGCTGGGATTACAGGTGTGCGCCTCCACGCCCAGAATGTGGCTCAGGGCCAGTGCGGCATGTGGTACTGGGGATCGAGCCCTAATCCCTGTGTTTGTCTAAGCAGGCGCTTAGTCCACTGAGCTATGTCGCTGGCAGACACAGACCCCAAAGTCACATCTCCATGGCCCACCCAGAATGATGTACCATCCATCGCCTGGGCCGACCTTGAGGGCTCTCACTTTCTCCTGAACTTGCTTCCCATTGAGCTTTATTCTTCGTATTATACAGCAGCTGTATAATATGAGCCTATGGCAAGAGGATCAGGTTAGAGCCCAGCCTAGGCAACTTAGTGAGACTCACTATGAAAAATGGTTATGGATGTTGCTCAGTGCAAAGGTACTTGGTTCCATCTCAGGTAGGGCTGAACTTAACTGAACCAATCCGAACCAAACCAAACCGAACCAAACCAACCTCCAAAATCTCAGCTGCAACTTAAAAACACATCAAAGGGCTGGGGTGTAGCTCAGTGATGGGGTGCTGTTTAGCTGGGTATGAAGCTCAGCACAAGGGAAAAAGCGTAGAATCCACCTACCCCATCCACTGGTACCACCTCAGCTGAAGCCTCACTGTTCTCCGCAGTCAGTGTAACAGGCTCACGACACGTGTTCCAGCTTCCTTCTGTGCTCGCCCTGCAGCCAGTGTGCTGTGCTTACGACCACTAAGCTCCTGGCACTACTGTGTTCACACGCTTCAACAGCTTGCCCCGACTGCGCAGAGCCCAAGTCCCTTCTTGGGTGAGGCTCTGTGAGCGCTGCCCCCACTGCCAATGGAGCCCTCAGGCCCCCTCAACACCAAGTCTTTCTCATTTGCTGCTCTTTCTCTTTAGGCCAGAAGTGCTTCTTTTCCAGACAGATTTCAGTGTCATTTCATTCATGAGGCCCTTAATACCATTTTTTTTTTTAAACAGTTCCAGCTTCAAACCTAACTTTTCCTGTACAGTACCTTAGCCCTTTTTCTTTCACCAGAGGACTTAACATCTAAATAGATAAACAGACACACACGCATGCATGTGTGCACGCACCCCCAACTGCTTTATTATTTCACTCTTTGTCTCCCTTGCTAGAAAGCATGGTATCAAAGGTAGAGAGATGTGCTTATTTTATACAAGGCTGTACCATCAGCATGACAACGATTTCTGCGTAGAGGTTAGAGTACTCAGCTTCCTGGCACACACAGGTAAGGGGGACTTTCTATTTTTTTTGGCAGGCTCAGCCCACCCTGAGGGCAGGGCTGGTGTAGCATGTGGTGCCAGGGATCGAACTGCCGTCCCCTGCGCCTGCCTAAGCTTGCCTGAGCAGGCACTTGAGACTGCTGAGCTATCTCGCCGGCCCCAGAGTGGACTTTCTAAATGAGAGAACTTGACAAGTAGCAGAGCAGAAGACACTTCAGTTCCCTTCTGGTAACGCGAGGCATCTTCCCAAGTGCCAGGCTTTCTAAACCCACGGAAGGATACAGTCATAGCGTAATAAATACAAGTAACAAAACTTCCCCTCTCAACCAGTGAGAAATGGAGGCCCTTACATAAAAATGGCAGGTAGCACCTGGTTCCTGGAGCACACAGCAACTGGATTTCCTGTAGACCCTGAGTCTGTTGTTATCCCATAAATTTTGACATTGTGCTACTTTTCTGGTTGGGAGAAACAAAACCCCACAATACCCTTTTTTGTAACCCAAAACTAATTTATCAGGGCTGGCCTGATAGCTCAGTGGACTAAAGTGCCTGCTTAGGCAGAGCGCAGTGGCCAGGGTTAATCCCCAGGTGCCATGCTGGCCCTTTCCCCGAGGCGCACTGAGCATGGTGGTGCGTGCCTTTAATCCCAACACTTGGGAGGCTGAAGACAGGAGGAGCACTACGAGTCCGATCTACACAGTGAGACCCTGTAGACCCTGTCCTAAATAAAGAAAACAACAAAACAAAACACTAATTTATAAAACAACAACAACAAAAAAAACCTCTCTGAAGTTACTTGATGTTTAACAAACTGAAAATTTGTAGCTGAAGGGAAGGAGACATGATAAATAGCTTTGGGATTTGACCAGTTACATAATTTGTCAAGACAGTATTTTAAAACTATTACTTTTACTTTATTTATTTTTTAAAATTTTTTTTATTTTTATTTTTGGCAGAATCAGGGATTGAACTCAGGCCCTTGTGCTTACCAGGGAAGTGCTTATTCCACTGAGCCATCTCCCTGGCCCAACTTTTACTTTATTGTATAAGAAAATTTGACAAGGAGCAAACTATAAACCTTACTTTATACTTTTCCCCTCTAATTTTAGCATGTTATAAAAATCTAAGCCAGGCATGGTGGTGCCAGCCTGTAATCCAAGCACTCAAAGGCTGAGGTGGGAACATCAATGTAATGTGAGTTTGAGGCCAGCCTGGGCTACACACAGCTAGACCCTACTCCCCTCAAAAAAGTCTAAACACCATTATGGACAATTATTTTGCCAAGAGAATACTGGGTTTTACAGTGGCATCTTTGTACGTGCATGGAACATAATCTGATCCTAGCACCCTCCTTCACAGTTCCGTGCCCTCTACCCACCCTCCCCCCATCTTCTTCCCCTCCCTCTATAGTCTCCCTCGTAGCTTCACATCCTCTTTATTTCCTTCTAGATTTCCAAAGAGTAACAGTACTTAGCTATGGTCATTCTTGACCCCTCTTTTGAAGGAATATTCTCTCTCCTTCTTTTTGGGTGTTGCTAGGGATTAAACCCATGGCCTTCACACTGAGCTACATTCCCAGCCCTTTTTACTTATTAGCTTTTAAATTTTGAGAAAGGGTCTTACTAAGTCACTAAACTGCCCAGGTTGGGCTTGAACTTACAAGTTGCCTACCTCAGCCTCTCCTATGCAAGGATTACAATGGTATGCCACCACACCTGGCTGTAATATTTCTTTTTTTTGGGGGGGGGCTGTAATATTTCTATATTAAAGAAAAGATACACAAGAGGAAATATTATTTTCATGATTTTGATTAGAAATTATAATTAATGATAAAAGGGAAAAGAAAATGGTCGTAGTATCCAAAAGGATTGCCTTCCATTTATTAAAATTAAGTGAAATGTAATATTTAAAATGGGACACCAAGGAGTTACATGTCCTCGTTTGTGGTCACACGAAAAAGAGGTGAACTCTAGAGCACAGAGTGAGGATGCAGGACAGAAGTAACTGTCAAGGGAGAGTATCCTGTGAATGAACTTACCAGAAACTGGCCTCATGATGTCCATTGGCTCTACTTCCTCTTTTACTTTGATTTCAGGTACAGGAGGCCCTATGACAGAGGAGAGGCTGCCACCCACAGTGACTGTTGGTGGTGGTGCAGCTGCAATAGTAGTGATGGGTGGAGTGATGGCGACTGCTCCAGGAATGGTTGAGAGCGCAACAGCTGGCTGTGAGGGGGGACTGGCGGCGGCAATCATGGTTGGAATGGTTGGTGGAGGCTGCTGGGCAGTGGGAGGGACCGCAATGGTAGGCTGATCATTATTTTGATTCGATACGGTCTCCATGGACACAGTGACTGGAGTGGCCATAGACACGTGGACTTCAGATTTAGGTTTGGCACTGAAACATTAAAAAAAGCACATAAAGCAAATGAGAGAAAAACCACCTTAGGCTGCAACATCTTGGAGGATGGGTATTTGCCTCATTCTTTGTATAGCATAGAGCAAAAATGACACTCTGTTCTTCGATTCTAAGCCTGAAGGTCATTTTTAAAGGGAATTCAGGTATGTACTTATTCATGGTGCTAGGTATGGAACCCAGGGCCTTGTGCATGTTAAGGATAGGTTCTACCACTGAGCTACATATCTAGCCTGGAATCCATGTTTCTAAAAGATCCTATGTAATGCCACCCGATTATGTTTTTATAAATAGCAATTCAATTAACATAGAAAACTTTATTTTTTAAAGAGTACAAAATGGTAAAAAAAATTAGCAAAGATACAAAATTTCACTAAACAAAGTAATAGCAATTCAACATTGGTTACTGTATTGTATAATGTTATCTTCAAATTAATTGTTTAACCTTCAAAATTGGTAAAAAATAAATAAAAGTTGTAAGAAATTAAAAAGAAAAAAAAATTAAGCATGAACGGTTCCTTTCAATAGACCAGCAGAAATCAACAGTGCAATTATCCCAACTCTCCTGCATATACACATCAGTGTATCTGTTTCCCTTCTTTCTCTTGCCCTTTTCCTCATTCTAGTTTTCTCTCCAACTGAACGGTATCTATGTGCCTTTCAGATGCTACTTATTTACTCTTTCTGGTTCTCACATTAGCAAAACAATATGATGTTTGCACCTGCAGGCCATGTGAAGTCATATCTTGTACATAACTACAAGTTTTCATGAATGTATTATTTCTTCCAGACCTCTTCACTGTATACATTCCCTTCACAGTTTTTTCCTCTTAAACTACAGTTGCATTCATATAGTTTCTTATGAACCTATTTCCTTTTTTTGGCGGAACCAGGGATTGAACTCAGATCCTTGCGCTTGCGAGTCAAGCACTTATCCTACTGAGCCATCTCCCTGGCCCCATGAACCTATTTCTTATAGATAAGAAAACATATACAAGTGGCAAATTCCCAAGGCTACACGAGAACATAAATGTAAAGTTACATTTTCTCTCCACACACAGCTGTCCACCCCAGGAACCACTCTTAAAATTTATACTTCAGGCAGGTTAAATAGCTACAAATAACATTGTCAAAAATGTGTGCCCTAGGTTTTCAATTTTATAGGAACTTATTAATTTCTATAAGTAAAAGCATTCATAAAAATTATTTTTAAGTGATAAAAAACATTTCACTAAGTTGACAGAATGCTTTACCAAAGCATTCTACTACTGCCAAAAATTGAGGTATTCAAAACCAACACAATATCCTTTAAGTTCAAAGCTAAAATTAGACATCTATAGACAAAGAAATGACCGTTGACCTAAATTTCACATTGAATGTACCAAATCTACTCAAAACGGATCATCTATCTAGTCTGTCTGTCCATCTATTTTAGAATAATATAAATAAATATGGGGTTAGGTAAAGAGTTCTTAGATATAATCCAAAAGTATAATAAATAAATATGACAAACTTGGCTTTATCAAAACAATAAAAACCTGCTTTGTTAAAGAACATTACAAGAAGCTGAAAACTAGTCACAGATTGGAAGAAATCATGTTTGCAACGTATATAACTGGCAAGCTGAATGCTGAGGATATGATGTGGAAGTAAAACGAGCTAGCCACAACGGGACAGGCATCGTGTGCTCCTGTGTACCAAGGTCCTCAGGGTGGCCGGAGTCACAGAGTGGAGGAGCATACTGGCTTCAAGGGCTAAGAACTGAGGACAAGGCAAGCTGGTACTGAAGGGGAAGTTTCAGTTTGTGAAGACGGAAAAGATCTAGAGCCCTATTACACAGCAACATGAATATATTTGACACTGAAGTGTTTATTCAAAAAAAGTCTATTAAAAAAAAAAAAAAACCAACACCTGAAACACATACCTTGTAAAGGAATTCTAGTCGAAATACATAAAGAACCCTATAAAATCAACACTACGAAGAACATGTAATTTCGTTAGAAAACGGGCCAAAACCCTAATGAACAGCTATTCCACCACAGAGAAGATGCGGAGGGCAGAGAAGCGTGAGAAGACGCGCAGCGTCTTTAGCAAAGCCTTCCTGTACTGTATGCCGGTTGAAGTTTTCATTTCTTTTTCACTTTCTGAGGCAGGGTCTCACCATGTTGTCCAGGCTGGTCCTGAACTCATGGAGATCTTTCTTTTTTTTTTTTTTTCTCCGAATGCCTTCAGGGCAGGTTTGGCTGGCTTGAGTTATGGAGATCCAACCACAGCAACCTGAGCCTGACTGCTTTGTTGAAGCAGCCACTTAAAGAGCTGAGGTAAGGGGCAGGCCCCCTCATGGAGATCCTTCTGCCTCAGCCTCCTGAATGGTGGGTTTCAGGCTTGCACGACCATGTCTAGTGAGGCTTAATTTTTTTTGTGGTACTGGGGATCGAACTGGGGACCTTGCATTTTCTAGGCAGGCACTTAAGCCACTGAGCTCCCTCTCCCACCTGAGGCTTATTTTTAAAAAACGTATGTGATATAGGGTCTACAAGGGTCTTACTACACAGATCTGACTTGTGATTCTCTCGTTTTCAGCCTCAGAAGCACTGGGGTACAGGTGCACACCACCATGACCAGTCTCAATTGCCATCTCAGCATGCTGTGGGGGCGGGGCCGGCACTGCAGGCTGGGGAATCGAACCCCAGCCTCTGTATCTGCATAAGCAGGCACTGTAATCCACTGAGCTATCTGGCCAGCCCGGCTTATTGTTTTTAAATACATTTTTCAAAACTTTATGATACTGTCAGAAAGAATGTGCAACCACCAGCACTTCCGAGCTGGTGACCAAAAACTTCCTAACCATCACGAGTCTCACAAGGTTGTAGGAGGAGAGTTTTATTTGTTGTCGGTGAAAATTTAAAGTGGTACAGCTATCCTGGAACACAGTTTGTCAATTCTTGCAAAACTACCAGCCTCAGGCAGTCATGGAGCAGCTTCTGGAGTTTGTGAGTGATTACTGTAGGCATGGGTGCTGCGCCTGCCCTGGGGCAGGTAATTTATATTACAACCTAAGGAGGGAAGAGAGGTGCTAGTTGCCTGAGCTGCTGCCACTCCTTTCTCTCTCTCTCTGGCTCTCAGACAAGTGCCGCTCTGCCTTGGAGCCAGCTGAGTATGGACAGAAACCTCCAGTAACTGTGAGCTAAATAAACCTCTCCTTCTTTCATTTTGAGTGTTGGGTATTTGTCCCAGCAACGAGAGAAGAGTAACTGAGAGAGAGTCCCTACACTAGAAATAATCCCAGTGCACTTTGGTAAACAAGTGGATAAATTCTGGTATATTCATAGAACAAAAACAAAACTGGGGCTGGGGAGATGGCTCAGTAGAATAAGCACTTGCCTGGCAAGCAGAAAGGTCTGAGTTCAATCCCCCGTTCCGCCAGAAAAAAAAAAAAAAAAAAACTAACCAATCCAAAAAGAACAAATAACTAATACATGCTACAACTTAAATGGCCCCCAAAAAAGCTCCTGAAATACAAAGATTGACCGAATATAAGCCAGTATCATTAAGTGATTATGTGTCAAAACACCCTTATAAATCTTTATTTTTACTTGTATAAGTAAAATAAAGATTTCAAATCTGAGAGGAGAGACTTTCTCCTCTTAAATTCTGTAGAGGTAGAACTCTGATTTTCAGAGTTGTTACATATCCTGTTTAAAATGTCCAGTTTTCAACAAAATATTATGAGATGTTTAAAGAAATGAAGTATGGCCCATACACAGGAAAAACCAACCAACAGTTACCAATGAATCACAGATGTTAGACAAAAGAATCTAAATCACTTATTTAAAATGTTTCCTGGGGGACACAGCACACACCTGTAATTCCGGCATTTGAGAGACTGCTGCAAAATTGAGGCCAGCCTGGGCTACACAGTGAGTTCAAGGCCAAGCCTGAACTACATGGTAAGACCCTGTCTCACAAAAAAAAAAAAAAAAAAAAAAAAGGAACTACAGGACAGAAATTATAAAAAGGATCAAACAGAAATTCTGGAGATGAAAAGTGAAGCCCAAATGCTGATAGGAAAAATATCACCTGAATGGTACAAGAGATGAGTTTGAAGACGGGTCAAATGAGGGTATCTGGTACGGGAAACAGATGGAATTGTGAGGAAAAATAAACGGGCTCTGGGAATACTACATTTACATTATAGAAGCTGAAGAGAGTGGAAAGGCTAACACAAATAAAGATACTATTTGAAAAATGATCTCCTAAATCCCACCCCCATCCTACCTTCTTTTTTGTGGCGACTGGGATCAAATCCAGGGCCTCTAAGCCAAATGTCTAACTTCTAAATCTGTAACCCAAATGTTTAACGAGTTCCATGTGGGGTAAACTGAAAGAAACCCACACCTGGTCATGTCACAATTAAACTGCCACAATGTGGCACAAAGTACTTTAAAATCTCTTTGTGGGCAGGGTGGCGCTGCGTATGGAACCCAGAGCCTGCACTCTGCTACCCCTGCCCTCTGCCACACCCGCGTGAGGCTGTGGGGGCGCACGGGCAGCCTCCGAGCTTCCGTGCCGTCACCCTGACCCCGCCTTCATGGTTCCAGTATTCTCCCGCTACTCTGTCTAAGTATCCATTCGTATAAGACTACCGGCAAACTGGGCGAGGGGCCCATTCTGCTTCGGAATCGCCTCACCTTAACTGATGATAGCCGCAATGCCCTTACACTCTGCGTGCTGGGGGTTACGGCTGCAATAACGGAACCCGGAGGGGGCACAGTTCAAGCTATAACAAGGCCATGGGTTTTATTTTTGTTTTGTTTTTCTTTTGCCCTCCCCACTTCTATCTTTATTCCCTATACTGCTAGCTGTAGTTTTTACTCTGCCTTTATTCTGTGGTACTGTCTAGTCAGCTCATGTGTTATCTCTGTGTTTTGCCCTTTACTCTGGGAGTCTTCACGTTTCGTTTTTGTGTTTTCCTTCATAGATGTGTGGTTACTTTATTAAGTTTAAATTCATGGTGGAATGTTTTATTGTAAACGTCATCTGTCCTCTGTGCATGATTTGGTGAACTCATGGTACTTTGTTACACTTTTCTCACACTTTAGTTATCTTCATATGAAACTTTCTATTATTACTCATCAGTAAGTATGTTCTTGTACTAACCCGCAAAGCAACAACTTGTATGTACCCTGCCTCTGAGTTGTGGCCCCTGCTCTTTCCTCTGCCTGAGCATGTGGCATATTCTTTTATGCTTCTTAAACTTCTGCCCAGAAAAGCCTCTCTGAATACTGTCACTTTCTCCCTTCATTGCTTGCTCCTTTTACAATACTTTTTCCCCTCATACTTTCCTTGCTTCTCTCCACTGTACAGAAAGTAAAGTTGGACAGAATGGAGACTGGGCCATTTTAGTCACTGAAGTATTACCTCAGATTCCACAATGATGACTGTCCTCCCTGACACAAACATGACATTCATAAATTTTCTCCCTAAACGAAGTCTTATGAGGAATTGGATTTATTATTATTAAGTAAAAATATAAGATGTTACCCTAATTAGCAAGGTTCGTTTTTTTGGTACCAGCACTCAAACTCAGGACCTTGTGCTTGCCAGGCAGGCGCTGCACTGCCCCAGTAATACTCTTTTTTAAAAATTTTATCAAATTACTGGTGCATATCTATAAAATCAGCTACTCAGGACTCTGAGGTAGGAAGATTACTTCAGCCTAAGAGTTCAAGGCTAGCTTGGGGAACCACTGTGAGACTCACTGCAAAAGCAAAAAAAAAAAAAAAAAAAAAACAACCAACCAAACAAAAAAAAAAACTCCCAAAACAGCAATCTAATGTGTATGAAGAAAAAGCTGTGCAAAGATACTAAAATGTTACCAATCAGTATCACTCTGCAGGGTGGGATAACAAGGTTTTTTTCCGGTACTGGGGTTTGAACTTGGGACCTTGTGCTTGCAAGGCAGGTGCTTATGCCATTGAGCTATATCCCCATACCCCAGAATAATGATTTTGACTTTATATTCTTTATATATTCTGAGTATGTATGACCTTTTGTGGTAGTTAACGATTGTGTCAACTTGAGTAGGAAATGCCCAACTGATACACTTAGCATAGCTCTGGGTGTGACTAAGGGATTTGCTGAAGAAGACCTACCCTAGTTATGAGTGGCACCAACCAACAGGCTTTTTGCCTGAATAGAATAAAAAGGGAAAAAGGAAGGAAGGCTCGCTACTGCTTCTTTGGAGGAGTGCCAGTATTCATCTTCGGTTTGTTTTTTTTAAATCACTGTTTAATTTTTAACTTATTTAATACAGGGTCTTGCTACATAGTGCAGACCCGTAGCAATCTTCCTGTCCCAGCCTCCCTAGCGCTGGGATTACAGGTGTGTGCCACTATGCCTGGTTTTGGGGCCACCATGGTTCCAGAACCGGTATGGCATGCAGTACTGGGGACTGAACTCAGGTCCTTGCACTCGCCAGGCAGGAGCTTATGCCGCTGAGTTATCTCCCCAGCCCCTTTACTTTCACTTTGGATGTTATCTCTGGCTTCTAGGATAGACTCACTAACCTCCCGCAGAGACCCTTCGCCTTCCTGACGTGGACTCAAACCAGACAATACAGTGAGCTCCAGGCCCTTGATTTTTAGTTGGATCCTTTAGCTCTCTAGCACACAGACAGCCCTTTTGCATTCTACACTTGACTCTGCAGGTGGCCACTGTAAGCCTACCTAGTACATTCACATCATATTACGTGCACACACATATATATCACATATATATTCTCATATTAAATCTGTTTCTCTTGTGAGCACTGACAACATCTCTTTTTATTTTTAAAATTGTATTAATTTTATGTACTTTCTTGGTACTGGGGATTAAATCCAGAGTTTCACGCATGAGAATCAAGCGTTTTACTGACCTACATCCCCAGCTTCAATGTTCTTTATTGTTTTGGAAGCAGGGTCTGATGCTGTAGCCCAGACTGGTCTCAGATAACACAGGACACGACCGAATGGGCCAGACAACACTAGAAGCTCACATAGCCTACCTGCCCCTCAGTAATGAATGGGAACCACACACTACCACACCCGCCTTTTTCATACTTCGAGTTTATGTATTTGGTATAGGGTCTCACTACGCAGCTTGGCCTCATTGTGATCCTTCTGTTTTCAGCCTATTCAGCGCTTATGAAGTATTTCTGACAGTAATTAACAACTGGGTATTTCAGGAAGGATCTACACTAAGTGCATCATCTTGTTTAAAAATATGAGAATTCTATGAGGCAAGTATTGTTAAATATATGCACTTATTTATTTGTTTTTTTTGATACGGGGTCTTGCTACACAGTTTGGTCTTATAATGATCTTCCTGTCTCAGCTTCCTAAGCTCTGTGGTTGCAGGCATGTGCCACCATGCCCGGTTTCAGTGGCAGGCATGGCATGTGGTACTGCGGACTGAACTCAGGTCCTTGTGCTGGCCAGGCAGGCACTTACACTTCCGAGCTACCTCTCCAGCCCTACATGTGCACTTTTAATCTCAGCACTTGGAAAGCTAAGGCAGGAAGATTGCTGGGAATTTGAGGCCAGCCTGGACTACACAGGGAGTTCATGGTCAGCCTGAACTATACAGCAAGATCCTATCTTATAAAACAAAGCAAACAAACAAACATACTCACTCATAAATGATGCAAGAGGGGACCAAAGAGGTTGAGAAATATTTCCAGGTCATACAGTCAGAAAAAGCATATAAAAGGCATGCACACAGGAAACTTATGTGAAATTGGGCACATTTACAAGACGTTCCTCTAAACTGATGTGTAAATGAAAGAGTGGTAGAAATACTTCAGTGCTCACCCTGCAGGCCTTGGTGACCCAGACGTGCTTCGCATCGAGCTCTCCACTCGAGGACTGGCCACTTCAGGAGGCTGGGGAGGAATGAGGGTTTTCCGCACTGCCATTCTGAAAGATGAGACAAACCCAGAAATCAGCAGTCTAAGGGTATAAGACACACATTTGCCAGGCAAACATACTGCAAAATACAGGGAATGAATCGATGAGGTAGTCTGTAGATGGATTTTTATTATATCAAATAGCACAGGGGCATCACCGAGACAGCCAAAGAATACTAAAGGGCTTGAGTAAATGTTCAAGTTCAGACTCCTTTCCTGCTGTCTTTCTGTCTCTCCCTTCAGAAGCAACCACTGGCTTTTAGCTCCTGTTTCCAGTGTTCCACACCTGCTTTCTACCTGATGTTATTAAAATTGAAACTGCTATCAACTGCTCACAACTCTTATGGTGTCTATGTGTTGCCATAGACCTGAGCAAGTTCTCAGAAGTGAAGTGAATAAAGTTCTCAAAGAATGAGTGATCAACTGTGTCACACAGCAGAGGCCAATGGCTCTGACTGATAATCTACAACTGGGCTGGCAATGTGGATGTCACCAGTGCTGTTGCTATGTTTCATTACAATAGAGAGTGGGGAACAAATGCCAGATGAGAATGGGTCTGAGGAAATGGTGAGACCAGGATATGTCACTTTCAGAACCCTTCCATAAACAGTATCTAATAGAGATCCGATGTCCCCTGATAGAAGACTAAGTCACTCAACTAAAAAGAAGTCCTCGCTTAGCCAGGTGTGGTGGCACACACCTGTAATCCCAGCACTTGGGAGGCTGAGGCAGGAGGATTGTTGCAGATTAAAGATCAGTCTGTGCTACAAAGTAAACTCAAGGCCAGTTTGAACTGCGTAGGGAAACCCTGTTTCAAAAAGGAAAAAAAAAAAAAGTCCTCTTACAGAAGCAAAAAATTCACTGTTTAGATTCAAGTACAAAGAATGCCAGATAGGAGAACAAATGAAACCACACTAGAAATGAATTCCCTGTAAGGTCACCTGTGAATGCGATCTTACTTAAAAATAGGGTTTCTGGGGCTGGTGAGATGGCTCAGTGGTCTAAAGCACCTACTTAGAACAAGCTTAGCAAAGCACAGGGAC